>NC_050070.1:600000-781623 GCF_009764565.3 Dermochelys coriacea
GGCAACAAGAAGAAAGCCAAGGAGAGTGTGGGCCCCTTACTGAATGAGGGAGGCAAGCTAGTGACAGAGGATGTGGAAAAAGCTAATGTACTCAATGCTTTTTTTGCCTCTGTTTTCACTAACAAGGTCAGCTCCCAGACTGCTGTGCTGGGCAACACAAAATGGGGAAGAGATGGCCAGCCCTCTGTAGAGATAGAGGTGGTTAGGGACTATTTAGAAAAGCTGGACGTGCACAAGTCCATGGGGCCGGACGAATTGCATCCGAGAGTGCTGAAGGAATTGGCGGCTGTGATTGCAGAGCCCTTGGCCATTATCTTTGAAAACTCGTGGCGAACGGGGGAAGTCCCGGATGACTGGAAAAAGGCTAATGTAGTGCCCATCTTTAAAAAAGGGAAGAAGGAGGATCCTGGGAACTACAGGCCGGTCAGCCTCACCTCAGTCCCTGGAAAAATCATGGAGCAGGTCCTCAAAGAATCAATCCTGAAGCACTTAGAGGAGAGGAAAGTGATCAGGAACAGTCAGCATGGATTCACCAAGGGAAGGTCATGCCTGACTAATCTAATCGCCTTTTATGATGAGATTACTGGTTCTGTGGATGAAGGGAAAGCAGTGGATGTATTGTTTCTTGACTTTAGCAAAGCTTTTGACACGGTCTCCCACAGCATTCTTGTCAGCAAGTTAAGGAAGTATGGGCTGGATGAATGCACTATAAGGTGGGTAGAAAGCTGGCTAGATTGTCGGGCTCAACGGGTAGTGATCAATGGCTCCATGTCTAGTTGGCAGCCGGTGTCAAGTGGAGTGCCCCAGGGGTCGGTCCTGGGGCCCGTTTTGTTCAATATCTTCATAAATGATCTGGAGGATGGTGTGGATTGCACTCTCAGCAAATTTGCGGATGATACTAAACTGGGAGGAGTGGTAGATACGCTGGAGGGGAGGGATAGGATACAGAAGGACCTAGACAAATTGGAGGATTGGGCCAAAAGAAATCTAATGAGGTTCAATAAGGATAAATGCAGGGTCCTGCACTTAGGATGGAAGAATCCAATGCACCGCTACAGACTAGGGACCGAATGGCTCGGCAGCAGTTCTGCGGAAAAGGACGTAGGGGTGACAGTGGACGAGAAGCTGGATATGAGTCAGCAGTGTGCCCTTGTTGCCAAGAAGGCCAATGGCATTTTGGGATGTATAAGTAGGGGCATAGCGAGCAGATCGAGGGACGTGATCGTTCCCCTCTATTCGACACTGGTGAGGCCTCATCTGGAGTACTGTGTCCAGTTTTGGGCCCCACACTACAGGAAGGATGTGGATAAATTGGAAAGAGTACAACGAAGGGCAACGAAAATGATTAGGGGTCTAGAGCACATGACTTATGAGGAGAGGCTGAGGGAGCTGGGATTGTTTAGTCTGCAGAAGAGAAGAATGAGGGGGGATTTGATAGCTGCTTTCAACTACCTGAAAGGGGGTTTCAAAGAGGATGGCTCTAGACTGTTCTCAATGGTAGCAGATGACAGAACGAGGAGTAATGGTCTCAAGTTGCAATGGGGGAGGTTTAGATTGGATATTAGGAAAAACTTTTTCACTAAGAGGGTGGTGAAACACTGGAATGCGTTACCTAGGGAGGTGGTAGAATCTCCTTCCTTAGAGGTTTTTAAGGTCAGGCTTGACAAAGCCCTGGCTGGGATGATTTAACTGGGACTTGGTCCTGCTTTGAGCAGGGGGTTGGACTAGATGACCTTCTGGGGTCCCTTCCAACCCTGATATTCTATGATTCTATGATTCTACAAGAATAACCTAAGCTATGTCTTTATCTTGAACAGCAATTTGAACATCAGAGGAACTAGGGGAAATTCATACAGAAGTCTGGACTCCAACAAAGGAGAAAGGTATCTCCCAGGGAGTGGTGACTCAGACCACCATGAGCAGAACTTGGCACATTTCTTGGTTTTGGATGTGGCGATCTAGACTGTCTGTGGGACACCCCAACAGTGAAATACGCATTGGCATATAGTGGGATCTATCTTCCATTCTTGATCTTGTGAGAAGCATCTGCTGTGGTGTTCTGTACACCTGGGAGGTAAGATGCTGAGATGTTGATCTGGTTTCATCTGCACCAATTCCAAAGTCTCACTGCTTTGGTGCAGAGGGAAGGCAATCTCGTTCCCCCTTGGCAGTATATATAAAACATGAATGACATGTTGTCCACCATTAGTTTTATGTATTTACCTCCTGATCAGTGGAAGGAAATGGATACAAGCATTCTAACTGCTCTCAGTTCTAGCAAGTTGACGTGTGGGTGGACTCGAGAGAAGACCACCTGCCTTGAACAGTGTGAGCATCTAGGTGGGCTCTCCATCCCAGTAGGGATGCATCTGTTATTACTGATTCTAGAAATGGTGGAGCGCAGGGAACCCCTGTGCAAACATTGTGAGGGTTCTTCCACCAGGCGAGGGATTTTTATTTTTTACTACCAAAGGCACGAGAGTAGCATGTTTAAGCTGTGTCTGCTTGGTGAGTAAACAGTTCTGAGCCACCTTTGGAAGCAAGGTATGCGAAGTCTCATATGAATCATCTCCCCACTGTATTTTCCACTGAATGCATCCAATGAAGTGAGCTGTAGCTCAAGAAAGCTTATGCTCAAATAAATTTGTTAGTCTCTAAGGTGCCACAAGTCCTCCTTTTCTTTTTATGATTTATTACAAATGTGCCAGCCACCATACGTCCCAATAGCTGAAGACAATTTCTGGCTGATGTTTGAGGGCTGACTTGAACTGTAGTGACTAAATTGACTAGGGGGTATGAACCTGTGGGAAGGGAGGAATCCTCTGGGTGTTACTGCTTTGAGGTAAGCACCTATGAATGCCAGATGTTGTATGGGGATTAAGGTGGACATTTGGATGTTTATTTGTAGTCTCAGTCTGAGAATTAGGTCTACAACCTCTGAGTGGCCACTGAAGCTTCATTGAAGGACTGCCTTAGAGCAGGCAGTCATCAAGGTATGGGAAAAATCAGAATTCCTTGTTTGCGAAGATGAGCCACTACCACAGAAAGAATTTCTGAGAACACTCTGGGTGCAGACGAGACACCAAACAGGAACACCCTGTACTGAAAGTATTCTTGACTCAGAGTGAAGTGTATGCCCCTTCTGTGGGAAGGGCTGATTGCTATATGGATGTAAGCACCCTGACAGTTGACTGCCAAGAACAAGTCCCCTTGGTCCAATGACAGAATTATTGTTGCAAGAGTTACCATTTTGAACCTCTGAATAGTTATCAATCAGTTGAGTAATCGGAGATCTTTTTTGGAACCAGGAAATATATGGACTAAAATCCCCTCCGTATCATGTGGGAACTAGTTCTGTAGCACCCAGATTCAGGAGAGAGAGTTGATTTCCTGTCGCAAAAGGTGCTTGTGAAAGAGGTCCCTGAGGAGGGACGGGGGAATTGGGAAACAGAGTAACCTGTTGAAATGATCTCCAGTACTTGTCTGTAGCAATATAGAATAGAATCATTGAATATCAGGGTTAGAAGGGACCTCAGGAGGTCATCTAGTGCAACCCCCTGCTCAAAGCAGGACCAACCCCAACTAAATCATCCCAGCCAGGGCTTTGTCAAGCCTGACCTTAAAAATTTCTAAGGAAGGAGATTCCACCACCTCCCTAGGTAACTCATTCCAGTGTTTCACCACCCTCCTAGTGAAAAAGTGTTTCCTAATATCCAACCTAAATCTCCCCCATTGCAACTTGTGAGACCATTACTCCTTGTTCTGTTATCTACTACCACTGAGAACAGTCTAGATCCATCCTCTTTGGAACCCCCTTTCAGGTAGTTGAAAGCAGCTATCAAATCCCCCCCCCCCATTCTTCTCTTCCACAGACTAAACAATCCCAGTTCCCTCTGCCTCTTCTCGTAAGTCATGTGTTCCAGTCCCCTCATCATTTTCGTTGCCCTCTGCTAGACTCTTTCAAATTTTTCCACATCCTTCTTGTAGTGTGGGGCCCAAAACTGGACACAGTACTCCAGATGAGGCCTCACCAATGTTGAATAGAGGGGAACGATCACGTCCCTCGATCTGCTGGCAATACCCCTACTTATACATCCCAAAATGCCATTGGCCTTCTTGGCAACAAGGGAACACTGACTCATATCCAGCTTCTCATCCACTGTAACCCCTAGGTCCTTTTCTGCAGAACTGCTGCCTAGCCATTCGGTCCCTAGTCTGTAGCAGTGCATGGGATTCTTTCATCTGAAGTGCAGGACTCTGCACTAGTCCTTGTTGAACCTCAGTTTTCTTTTGGGCCAATCCTCTAATTTGTCTAGGTCCCTCTGTATCCTATCTACCTCTCCTCCCAGTTTAGTGTCATCTGCAAACTTGCCAAGGGTGCAATCCACATCATCCTCCAGATCATTTATGAAGATATTGAACAAAACCAGCCCGAGGACCGACCCTTGGGGCACTCAACTAGACGTGGAGCCATTGATCACTACCCGTTGAACCTGACAATCTAGCCAACTTTCTATCCACCTTATAGTCCATTCATCCAGCCCATGCTTCTTTAACTTGCTGGCAAGAACACTGTGGGAGACCGTGTCAAAAGCTTTGCTAAAGTCAGGGAACAACACGTCCACTGCTTTCCCCTCATCCACAGAGCCAGTTATCTTGTCATAGAAGGCAAGTAGATTAGTCAGGCATGACTTGCCCTTGGTGAATCCATGCTGACTGTTCCTGATCACTTTCCTCTCCTCTAAGTGCTTCAGAATTGATTCCTTGAGGACCTGCTCCATGATTTTTCCAGGGACTGAGGTGAGGCTGACTGGCCTGTAGTTCCCAGGATCCTCCTTCTTCCCTTTTTTAAAGATGGGCATTACATGAGCCTTTTTCCAGTTGTCCGGGACTTCCCCCGATCGCCATGAGTTTTCAAAGATAACGGCCAATCATAAGGAGACAGCAGGAGTTCCCATTTCCTTCTGGCGCTTAACTTTAATTTCAGGCAGAAATTGCACTTTTGGGGAACATGCGACTCTCCAAGGCAGTGGATAAACCAGGAATGTCCATCCCTGTCCAGGACAGCCTCTTGGTGCACAAGGCAACCTTTAAACCTGGGAGAACCAGGCATACCCTCTCCCAGGGTTTCAGTTCCCCTGAGGGAAAGAGAACAAGAAATAGGGGGGAGAGACAAGGGTCCTTATGCTAAAAACTATAAAAATTACTCCAGCTAACTACCGCAAACGAAACTAAGAACTAATGCTAACTAGAGGAAAATGCAGTTGAGGCAAGCTCAACTCGGACGCTGCTGAGCCTCCATCTCAGGCCAAGGAGTGGAGAAGGAACTGAGGGCGGCTCACCCGCACAGCCCTTTAGCCCCAGGGCACAAGGCTGCCGGGGAGGGAGGGGGAGGCGCGGGCGCAGCACATGCATGTGATCCGACGAAGTGGGTGTTCACCCACGAAAGCTTATGCCCCAATATGTCTGTTAGTCTATAAGGTGCCACAGGACTCTTTGCCACTTTTACAAGTCCATCAATGGCTATCAACCAAGATGGTCCGGGATGCAACCTCATGCTCTGGGCGTCCCTAAGACTCCGACTGTTAGAAGCTGGGACTGGACAAGAGGGGATGAATCACTCAGTAGTTGCCTGTTCTGTTCTCTCCCTCTGAAGCACCCGGCAGCAGCCACCGTTAGAGACAGGGCACTGGGCTAGATGGACTATTGGTCTGACCCAGTCTGGCCGTTCCGATGCTCCCTGGCAAAGGAAGGGTCTCGGGGTGAACGCCAGGGCAGGCGCAATTCCCATTACACTGCAAGCTGAGGCAGAGATTCCCAGGAGTCCCAGGCTTCTCTGCATGGCTGGGATGGGAGGGAGGGAGTTGATAACCCTTCTCCAACTGCTCATTAACAACACAAATCATTACTTTATAAAGGGACACTTCCTTTGTCATAAATTATAAGTGCAGGAGGGACCACTGTGATCTACTCTGATTTCCCACAGAACAATGGCCATAGGACTTCCGTCAATTAATTCCTGTTTGAACTAGAATCTTGGGTTAGAAATGGTCAGTAATGGAGAATCCACCATGACCACTGGTAAATTGTTTCAGTAGTAAATTACCATCTCTGTTAAAAATGTACATCTTACTTCCAGTCCAGTTTTGTCTACCTTCAACTTCTGGCCATTGGAACTTTTTGGACCTGTCTCTGCTAGACAAGAGGACCCATTAATAAATGTGTATTCCTCATGTAAGTACTTACAGACTCAGCAAGTCACCCCTTAAACCTTCTCTTTGCTAAGCTAAATAGATAGAGCTCCTGGAGTCCATCACTGTAAGGCAGGTTTTCTAATCCTTTAATCATTCTTGTGGCTCTTCTCTGACCCCCCTCTCCAATTTAACAACATGCTTCTTGAATTGTGGGCACCAGAACTAGATTCAGTTTTCCAGCAGTGGTCTGTTTGGGACCTGGAGCCTGGAAGACTTATCCCTGGGCAGGCTGAGAGGGGCTTTGGTCCCCTAGGGAATCCAGATGCTCCAGGGCAGGCCTCCCACGACAGTCGCTGTTTCGGGCAAGGGGCTGACACCCTCGTATGCCAGTCTGATTCAAAGGCCCATGCCCTGGCAGAGTGAGCGTCAGTAGCTTGGGGAAGCAGAGCATAGCTCGCCCTCTGCAGCGCCTCAAAAGATGCCTATAGCACGCTTAGATTTTGCTTGATGCTTGTGGGGCTCTGCACTACTGGGATGGAGATGGAGGGAGCCTGCTAGAGAGAGGCTGCACTGGAGGGTTAGAGCCTCAGTTCCCCAGCTCAGGAGAGCAAGAGGAGTTAGATGCTGAAATGAAGTCACAACTGCATGAAAATGAGTAAAACTAGTTATAAAACAAAGCAGTTGAAAGAAACTGACCCACCAGCTTGTTCCACTACTGGCGGCAGGATTCCTGGTGTCCTGACTGAAGGCTGGGCTTAATCTTGGACCCTCCAACAACAATGCAGATCCCAGAGGTCAGAGGCCTCTTGTGAATGAGAAGGTATTCAGAGAAAAGACTCCTGGTGACCAACCCCTAACTTCTTGCACTCCCCAGCCCTCCTGAATGCTCCACTCTCTGCCAGGCACACAGCAAGAGCCTCCTGCTTTATATGACTGCACAAACCTCAGACACCACACCACCACCTCCTCACATATATGGCACCTGCGTCACCCGAGTGTCTGGGGAATCAAGCTGCTACAACCCTCATCTACCCAACCCCACCCCTCCTGCCTCCCATCACTCCCACATGACAAGCTAGGTCCGACAAGTAGCGTAAGCCCCCAGAGCACAGCCCTGTGCACCACCAGGGTGGTGTTCTAAAGGTAAAAGGGACAGAGCTCCTCTCCAAAAGGAAGCAGCCACTCCCTCCCCAACAGTGTTGCCACCTGTCTCAATATTTCATGTTCTCTTGAAGCCCCAGCTCCTGGAGCCAGGTGATCAGGTGACATTATTCCTTTCCTTTTTGTTTACTTACCCCACAGTAACGGTGGTTTGTTGAGGTGTTTGTTGTCTGTGCAGATTCCATAGTAGGTGTACATGCACTTCATGCACATGAGACTGGAAATTTGAAATAGCCATGTCCCTTGGGACCCTTGTGCCCTGTGTAAGGACAAAAGGGCAGAGTAGCCTCAACCCTAAACTAAACTAAACTGGGAGAAGTGGTAGATATAGTGGAGGGTAGGGTAGGATACAGAGGGACCTAGACAAATTAGAGGATTGGGCCAAAAGAAATCTGATGAGGTTCAACAAAGACAAGTGCAGAGTCCTGCACTTAGGACAGAAGAATCCCATGCACCACTACAGACTAGGGACCGAATGACTAGGCAGTAGTTCTGCAGAAAAGGACCTAGGGGTTACAGTGGACAAGAAGCTGGATATGAGTCAACAGTGTGCCATTGTTGCCAAGAAGGCTAATGGCATTTTGGGCTGTATAAGTAGGGGCATTGCCAGCAGATCGAGGGACGTGATTGTTCCTCTATATTCGATATTGGTGAGGCCTCATCTGGAGTACCGTGTCCAGTTTTGGGCTCCACACTACAAGAAGGATGTGGAAAAATTGGAAAGAGTCCAGGGGTGGGCAACAAAAATGATTAGGGGGCTGGAACACATGACTTCTGAGGAGAGGCTGAGGGAACTGGGATGGTTTAGTCTGCGGAAGAGAAGAATGAGGGGGGATTTGATAGCTGCTTTCATCTACCTGAAAGGGGAATGGATCTAGACTGTTCTCAGTCGTAGCAGATGACAGAACAAGGCTTAATGGTCTCAAGTTGCAGTGGAGGAGGTTTAGGTTGGATATTAGGAAAAAGTTTTTCACTAGGAGGGTGGTGAAGCACTGGAACGGGTTTCCTAGGGAGGTGGTGGAATCTCCTTCCTTTGAGGTTTTTAAGGCCCAGCTTGACAAAGCCCTGGCTGGGATGATTTAGCTGGGGTTGGTCCTGCTTTGAGCAGGGGGTTGGACTAGATGACCTCCCGAGGTCCCTTCCAACCCTGATATTCTATGACCCTCCTTCTGCTCCTGGCAGTTGCAGCCAGATGGCATATGGTGAACATCCCACCCACTACCCTCCTTAGACTTTAAAACCAATTTTTCATCTAACCTTGGGACGGAATCTTCCCAGTCCCATTGAACTGGACACTGACAAAGAAGAAAAGCTGTCGGTGTCTGCCCCCGGCTCCCCAGCCCACTCCTGTGCACAGGAACAAGCTGCTTTGTACACACCACACCACCTGGCAGATTCCAAACCCTGCCCCCATCCTTTGATTGGCTGATCCCTATTGAGATGGACATATCCAGGCATGCTCAGCTCAAGCTAAATCTGCCAGAGAGCAGTCCACAGGGGTCACTTTAGACCCAGAAGTGACAGTCACAGGCTGGGCAAGCCTGGATGTGTGGTTCCTAGAGGAGAACTTGCATATACACCTGTCCAGGGTGGGGCTCTGCCCTAGGCAGCAGAGATAGTGGGTCAGACATTTGCCATGTTCTGTCTGGCTGCCATAGGCAGCAAGAGGGAACTGAAGGACAGCCGTGACGGCTCTACCCTTTGTGCTGCCGCAAGAGGCGGCACAGGGCACATGCACAGCCCCAGACACGGCTACTCAAGACTCCACTCACATGCATGAGGTGCATATGCACCTACAGTGGGATCCACTCTGGCGACAGCTCAAAGAAAAACAAGTTTCTTACCAGCAGGGGTGTAGAGAGAAGCTTTAAAATGCAGGCGGGAAGAAAGAGACCCTTTCACTGGTTACTCAGTAAACTTCCCCGATTCTGAAGGCTTGGGGTACAGTGAGTATGACAGAGGTGACCTCAGGTTAGGCCTGAAGCGTTCACCAACTTCAGCACCGACTTCTGGGGGTAGCCTGACCCAGCAGGGAGGAGACTGAGCTGCAGGTCAGCGGAGCTAGCCTATCGCTCCTGCTTCCCAGCCCAGCCCAGCCCAGGGGACACTGCCTTTCCGGAGCCACATCCCCTCCCTGGATCAGTCCAGGCACACTGAACAATGGCTGCTCTGGGTAGTCCCATTTGGATCAGAACAACCCAGAGCAGCCAAAGACTGCTCCTCCCACACCCCCACCATCTATTCTCTTCCTCCAGTTTCTCCTCCTCTGCACCAGCAGCAACCCTCCCACCCCCATGGAGACCGCCAGGCTGGCTTCCTCTCACTCCCAGGCTCTTTGGGTCATTCCCCACACAATGAGTTGGCTCCCACCGGAGCAGAGTTTGGGAGCCTCACATGCTGAGCACTATGCTCTTGGTAGCAGGGCCTGTCTCTGTACAATGCCTGGCACAGAGGGTTCTGGCCAAGGACTGGGGCTCCCAGGTGCAACAGTAATACAGACCATGATGTGCTGGGCAGCTCTTGCTGATCACTGCAGCAGTGTGGGGAGGCTAGCTCTCCTGCAGAGAGGTGTACTCACATCATCCTGACCCCTTCCCTGTCTGTGTGGTTGATCTCTGCCAGCACTGCATTCATGTCCATGTTTTTGGTCATTTCTTCTAGAGCGTTTTCAGGAATCATATCTGCACAGAAGAAGAAGAAGATGGAGATTACACCCACACTGTCCCAACCCCTGCCCAATTTGCCTGAGGGCTGCAGGAAGCCATGGGATGCAGCTTTGAGACAGCCATACTGCTCTGCAGCAGGCAAGGCACTGCCAAGGGATGGACACTCAAGTGCTGCAACCATCCCAAGCCTCGCATTCCAGGCTAAGCTTCCGGCTTCCCAATGCTGGGATGGCTGTAGGGTGGTGGCTGCTGGAGTCTCCTAAAGCACAGAGCAAGTTGTGCCCTGGATCTCATACTCACGCTGGTGTCCAACAATACAGTGAGCGGCCAGTAACTTCATGGAGGGCACCTCGAACAGAGCTTGGTTGAAGAGGAGCTCCCGAGCAGTGGGACGTTTCCCAGGGTCCAGCTCCAGGCACTTCTGAATGAACTCCTGCAAGGCAATAAGCCAGACATAGGAAGGCACATCCAACAGAGCCAAGAGGGTGCTGCTGCTGCCACCAGAGGCCAAATCTGGGCCCTGCGTGTCAACAGGCATATTCCTAACACCGCCTTGTACTCACCCTCTGCAAGGGGTCCTCCAGCAGCTGGATGGCGCTGTTAATAGCCTCCTGGGGCACATAGGATGACTCACCATTACCCTGGATTTCCAGCACTGCCATCTGCCAGCAAAAACAAACATCAGGCCCAGCTGAGCCCAGGTGGCCTAGTCACTCTACCAGAGTTCAGCCCAAGTGAGTTACTCCCGGAATTGCGGGGGCGGGGAGAGAACGGAGGGAAACTCCATATTGCCAACTCTTGTAATTTGATCAGATGATATTTGGTGTTTCTTGTAAAGCACCAGCCCCTGGAGGCATGTGATTAAGTGAGAATCTCTGCTTATATATTTTCATTCCTCATGGTTGTAGGGACAAGCCTGAAAGCAGGACTCTAACATGGCCTAATGGCTCAGAAAGCAAATAAAAGCACCCACTGTTATTTAAAAATCATAGTTTCATCCCTCAGCTAGGTCCAATTTCCAGTCCAGCTCAAGATTTGCTGGGGTCTTACTCATGGTTTTTGAGCTCTCGGGGCTGGCAATACTGGATCTAATTGTAGGAGAGTAACTGAGCTGTCTGCAGGGAATGGTTCCACCGCTGCACTCCCTCAGGAACCATCTGGACTGCTGCCATAAATTTGCCAAAATTGTCCCTGCTCCCAGTGACTCCAGTGACCCAGAACGAGCTGGAAAGGCTATTTCCCCCAATACCATCAGAAAGGTAGCTAAGAAAGTGCTTTCAGCAGTGGGAGTGTTGCAATTCAGAGGGAACCTCAAAGAGCCACCAAGGCTACCCCATCCACTTCCAATGGCAGCCCAACACACAGATGGGAGTGTTGTAATAACTGGAGTCTAGCCGCCTGAAAACAGCATTGGAAAGAGGGTGAAAGCTCAAAGCATTACAATCACCTATGCCAACCGCGGACCGAGGAAGGCACAGATAGAGACTGAATTAGTCCAAACAAAGTTCAGCTGACACCACCCAAGCACTGTGTTGAAGCGTCACTGGGAACCAACATAAGAAGAATCAGAATGGACCAAATTGGAAATTGGACCTAGCTGAGAGAGAAACTATGGGATGGACTATTCTGCCCATTGCCCCCTTCTGAGGAATCATGTCAAGGAAACAGACTCCTGGGGGATTCCATTGCTTCACTCCAGAGCCTGACTGATTGTGCTCGAGGAGCCTCAGTCATCAGGAGGCCAGACCAGTGAGGACCCCAGACTGATATTCATGAGATCCTACTCTGTTTTCCCCTCTCTCCTGTGCTCCTTTCCATCCCCCACTGCTTTTCACAGCAGCAATGACCTGCACAGTCTTGGTATGGTGGGATGAAGTGGCGCATGCACATCTGCCCAGCCTGAGAAGCAACCGTGATGGAGCGGGACCCCCTAAACCAGCCCGATAGCGTCACACACCAGAGAGGGGAGCTAGGGTCCAAAGTTGAGGCTGACCTGCTAGCCCAGAACATCTGTCTGTGATTCACCAAGACCCTTGCATCCCAAGATTAACAAAAAAAGCCATATTTCCTGCCCCTTTTCTAATCTCTTCTGCTGGTCTGTTTTGTCAAAGGCAGAAAAGTAACCACCACTCACAACAGTCAACTCAAAATTCAATAGCACTAACTCTTTCTTCTCCATTAAGGACTGCTTGACAAAATAAGAGTGACAAATATCCTCTCTAAAAGAGGTCTGATAAGTTCTGATTGTGTTTGTTTTGCATAACAATTCCAATTCAAAATGCTCTATGTTTGATTCTTTTTTTCCCCGTCTCCCCTAATCAATAAACTTCCAACTTTGGCATGAATGTTCTAGTGCAGTGGTGCTCAGACTTTTCCAGTTGTGCCCCCTTGCCTGTAACGGAATTTGTCCATGCCTCTGCCCCCAACCCCACTGCTGCACAGCCAAGGCTTTCTCAGCAGCGGAGCTTGGGCTGAAGGTGGAGCTGGTCTGGGGGCAGAACCAGTCTGGGGACAGAGCAGAGCTGCGGCTGGGGGTGGAGAGGGAATGGGGGCAGAATAGGCTGGGGACAGAGCCAGGCTGCAGCTGGGGGTGGAGAAGGAACAGGAGCCGAGTTGGGCCTGGAGGCGAAGCAGGACTGGGGGCTGAATGGGGTTGAGAAAGGAGCAAGGCTGTGGGTGGAGCTCCCTCCCTGCCCCCTCTGGAGACTGGCCCAGTCCAGGCCCCACCCCAAATGTTTTTCTGCACCCCCCTGGGGGGTATACACCACAGTTTGGGGACCACTGTTCTAGCGTTTGCAATGGGACTAAGCACACAGAGGTCTCTGTACTCAAAACTCTGAACCATGTCTAACTCTTCAGCGTTGTGCAGCAACAGGGTCATGTTAAACACCTGCGACTTTCTGGTCTCATTGATGCCATCAAAATTAACTCAACTGCAAACCCGGCAGCATTCACTGAGGAGGTTGCCTCAGCCATTTCCAATGACAAATGTCTGCACGATAGATGGTGTCTCCAAAGCACCCGATCTTTCTTCTGCCAAGAGCACAGCTCATCAGGGCAGAGCACTGCAGCCCTGGCAATAAGGACCAATAAAACATGATCCCCTCTGCAGTGAACAACTCAGGTTACAAACTGCTGCTCTTCTCAGAGGAGACAATCAGCGAACTCCTCCTCAGGAAAACACGCTGCTCCCTTAGAGGGGGCACTTTGAGGCCCTGGACAAGAGTTGGGGGAATTGTCATGTACACATTTTGTTTGGTCTTCTGTGGAAGCAGGCGAAAGTCAACTACTGCAAAGGCTTCTGTACTGTTCAGTTCTTTCTATGCCCGCACCAGAGCCTTCGTATCCCAGGCTGGGAAGAATACTATTGGACTGCGCTCTGCATTCCTTGCCTTTCGTCTCCAGCAGGGAGCTGCCTCACCAGCTCCCTGACAAGACTTTCTGCTTTGCTGTTCCGGAGCATTTATTTGCCCCCATGTGTCACTCCCACAATTTATTTTCATGCTCCCCAGGCTCAGGTTTCAAAATACTGTATCATTGTCACTGCTCCATGCATTGAGAAATACCTACTTTCCATACAACCCTGAAGCGATGGGCAATCAGCGAGGTCAGATGAGAATCCCTTGTTACCACAGACCCCTTAGAACTCAAGGAGGTAGTTTAAGATTTTTGCTTCGCAGGGTTATTTTTGTGGTGTTAATCTGGACCCCTCCCTGCGTCTTCTATTGCTAGGCTGCAGGGGCTTAAATTACGGACTGCAGAGTTCTCTACCTGATCTATTTCCTGAAACCGGTTGCAGATTATATTTTTTCTGCTGAACTTCCGATTCCTTGGCTCAGGCCTGGTGAACACAGGGACATAGGAATGTTCAGGCCAAATCAGAGCAGGGGTCCATCTACCCCCATCTCCTGGCTCCAAGAGTAACCAGCACCAGCTGCTTCAGAGTTAGGAAAAAGCAGCCCCAAAATGGACAATTATAGAATAAACTGCCCAGGGCCAGTTCTGTCTAACCTCAGGCAGATGGTTTATGCCCTGAAGCAGGAAGCTTCGTATTCCTTATTAAACTATCAAAACTGTGGTGGTTCAGATTCTCCATAAAAATTCATCCTTCTCCTTTGACTCCTAGTAAGCTTCTGGCCTCAATATCTTGTGGCACCAAGTTCCACAAGTTACTTGTTACATTTGGAACAGAAAAAGCCACCCAAAGGAGACCAATACAGAGGACAGACACTGATGGAGAGGCCCCAACCAGCCCAAATCCTTGTCTAGCATGTTACTGCCGGTGGGGGGGATGCAGCAGGGGGAGGGCATGGATCTTGGTGACAAATGGTTGGACTGCTGCTGAGGGATTGGGGGATAATGAGCAACTCCATCAGAGAGGATTCTTTTTTCATTCAGAAATCCCTCCCCATGCCCAGAACATACCCCCATGCCAACTCCCTTCACGCTAAGACAAGAGGAGCCCTGCCCACTCACCTCGAGCGCACACATCCCGAAGGAATAGATGTCCACAGCAGTGGTGACATTGGTGACTTCTGTAATACAGGAACAAGGCTCCACAGTCAGTCCCCAACAGGACAGGCCCAGCACCTTATAGCACTAGGAGCTGCCACACCAGGCAGTGAAATCCTGCAGCCCCCTCCCTTCCACTACTATTCCAGGGACAAGGGCTCTCAGTGGCTCCAGATCAAGGCCACACAGCCCCAGGGGGAGTAGCATTAGCTCCCCTTAGCTGCAGCCTCTCATGGGAGATGCAGGTAATAGCCACCCACAGACCGGCTACTAGCAAGACACAGGCCAGCCATGCCACACCCAAGGCCTGCGGGCACTGTGCTGCTGTATTGTACCTCCATACTCTGGGGCAAAGAAGTGCAGGTTCTTCTGCTCCTCACGACATGTCTTCACATGGTTGTTGATGGTGTCTGGTGCCACTGGAAAAGAGTCACAGATGCTTACAATGCAGTAATCCTTGCCAGCTGGGCCCCAGGCTGCTCAGGGGGATGGCACAGCTGTCCATACTGACCCCAGGCACCAGCTCCCTCATCTCACATGGAGGTGGGTGCTCCTTCCCCATGCACAGGAGAGCAGAGGGGCACTGGAATGTTTCTCTACCCTGTTCCCTTGGCTGCACACTCACTGAGGAGACCTGGTCTTGGGCTCAAACAGCAACTGTGGAGTCCCTGGCTCCTTTAGAGGAAGGAGCAGCTAAATAAGGCCTCTCAAGTTTACAGCCAAGCCTGAAGACTCCCAGCTCAGATCCACAGCATTCAGCCACTTGAGGCTTGGCTACTGAGGCACTGAGTTTCAGACAGATTGCAGAGCTGTCAATGAGGCTACTTGTTCCATGACCAACAAGTTGTTGCTGGTGCAGATTCCTCTCTGCTAAGAGGTGTCTCTCAGTAGGGCAGAGTCAAGCACAAAGACCGCCAGTACAGAGAACAGATACCCTGATGGAGAAGGCCCAGCCAGCCCAGTGCCTCTGTGGGTCTACCTATGGATGTCTGCAGGAGGCCTCTGCCAGGAGCACTCGGCCTATTGGCAGCAGCAAGATGGCACCAAACCCAGCAGTGAGGGCAAGCAGAGCAGCATGAGCATGTGGGGCTTCCAAGGGGAGGGGATAAGCTCCTGAGACAACTTGCTCCATTAGGGGATTATGGACAAGTTTCCAAGAAAGAACAGCAGTCTAAACATTAGCCCCACAAGTTGTGGGGAGGAAAAATCAAGGTAAATAGAGAACACAAGGGTTCCCTCCTTCCTAGCACTCACCCCTCCCTGGAGCACAGCCACTCCTGCACCAAAGTCCTCCCAACACTACCACATCTCCTTGAGACAAGGCATCCACACCGTCCCACCCATAATCCTACAAAGTAGCAACACTTAACTCAGAACATTCTCCCACTAGTTACTCCTGGGAGAATTCTGCGCCACTGTGCACGCGCAGAATTCATGTCCCCTCCAGATTTGTTTTTTCTCTCGGCAGAAAATACACTCTGCCAGAGAGGCTCTGCAGTTATGCCTTTCAGCCACCAGGTGCTGCTGTGGTGCCAGAACAGAGGACAGCCAGCTCACCAGCTGTAGCAGTCAGCCGCCGATAGGGAGGGGTCAGAGTCTGCATTCCTCACAGCACCATGCCCGCAGGGCCAGGAGAGGAGGCATGAGATATGGGGGGAGACACAGAGGACAGGGCACACGGAGCTGCTGGGAGGGTCAAAGACTAGGGTTCAAAGGGCTAGTGGGGGGAATGGACTGGGGTTGGGGCTAAATAGGATTGGAGGTGCAGGGCCACCTGGGGACAGGGGGCAGATGTGCCTGACTGAATGGGAAAGGCTAGGGATCAGCCAAGTCTGCATGGGGAAGGCTCCCCAACAATCCCCACCCCCAAAAAACCCTGTTCCATTCTTCTTCCACCCACACCCAACAACCTTTCAGGTTTGCTCCCAGACTCCCGTCTAGCAATTACTTCCCTCAAAAACAGGGCAAAGGTTTGGGGAGAGGGGTGTGGGAAATACATTTCTGTATTGTAGTTTAACTGAGTTACTCAAAGGTCTGTATTAATATGCCTAGTAAGGAATCTATGTCAAAAAATGTCCAGAATCATTTTTGTCGTCAATTGTTACAAATATACTTGCCAACAGGTATTTTGAAATAAATTATCAAAATTGAAATTGGTGACTTATTTTGATAAATAAAATACACAAGTTTAAAATATTGTGCGCAGAATTTTTAATTTTTTGGCACACAATTCTCCCAGGAGTAAGCCTAGTGAATATGCCTCAGTTACGCCTTCCAAACTGAATCACAGCTGGCTATTCTTTCTAGCATACCTGTTTGAATGGGAGACTCCATACAGTGCTTGTTTCAAAAAGGTAGAGATTTTTCTATTCCAAAGGAGGAACGACAGGGAGAAACTAAAAGGAATTTCACGCTGAGTGAGCTCAGACTAGTCCACAGTCTCAAGAAAGCCCTGTCACCTGGGCTGCAGAAAAGCCTTGGAGAACAGACTGTAGAGACAATCCTGCCCCTTGCTCCCAGGGGCTAGGACCTAACAGGGTGCTTTCAACTCTTATATCTGTGTTTCTATGAATGAACAGAGTGCTCTGGAATAAGAACAGAACTAGGAGAAGGAGGATGTCGTCACTGGAGACGACTCAATGCGCAGCTGCAGTCAAGAAAAACACACAATATTAGGATGCATAAGGAATGGCATAGAGAATATCAAAATATTCTGCCTTCATGTAATCAGTGATGCAGCCTCATCTGTATACTACATGCAGGATTGGTCATGCCATCCTCAAGGGCACTGCAAAATTAGAGGGGGTTCAGAAAAGGGTGACAAGAATGATCAAGGGCTTAGGAAAACTGCTCTGGAGAGAGTTTAAGAGATAAATTCAAGAGAACATGACAGAAGTCTAAAATAATGAACGGTCTAAAGAAGGGAGTTAGGAGAATCTATTCTCCCTGGTTCATAACACAAAAACACAGGGACATTCAAAGAGATTAATATAGGTGGGATTTTCAAAACTGATTAAGTACTTTTTCACACAATGAGTAATTAGCTTGTGAAACTCTCTGCTACAGGAAGTCCTTGAGACCAAGACGCTACCAAAATTTAAAGAGGGACTGGACATTTACTTGGGTCACAAGAATATCCAGTGTCTTCATAATTAACAATAGTTCTGGAAGATTAAACCTCCTGCTTGGCTTAAACTAATCTGTAACTACCAGGGATTAGGAGGCTTCTTACATCTTTCTTTGGAGCACCTGGCTCTGGCCACTGGAGGATATGGATTATGGACCTGAGCCATACTGGCAGTTCCTGGACTCCCTAAATCTCCCAAGGGGAAAAGCAAAGCAGCTTACCAATGAAGGGACATGTGACCCTCTCCTTTGGAGCAATACGCCCAAGGGGATGCACAGAGGAGCAGGAGCAGACCCCAGTGCTCCTGCCAGAACAGAGACGCCAAAGCAGAATGAAGGACTGAAACAACAGGGACCTCTCTAGTAACACTCCAGCTGCTCCCATTCCTGCTATAAATAGCTTCCTCCCTCACAAAGTACTGCAGAGAAACTTACCAACACTAGCAACCCCACTGCCCAACAGGAAGCAAGCAGTGCAGGATACTAGCAACACAGACAGTACACTAACACCAAACAGACATCAGTGTCACAGCAAAGGATATACCTGGTTCCAGGTAGTGCCCCTGCAGCTTTCACAGATGTCTGTTTCACAAGGGCAGGCTAAGGCACCGCACAGTAGTCGTCAAATGGGCCCCCTACTACCCAAGTCTCTGCCTGAACAGAGACCATGACTGCAAAGAACAAACCGTATGAGGCACTTTCCACACCAGGCAGAGTGTGTTGTCAGATGTTGGGCTGTGTGTGCGTGTTCTCCGTGTGCTGTCCCAGCTCTGCACAGACAGCTGGCACAGCAGACCTCAAGCGAACCACCCAGTGACCACAAGATCCATTAAGGAGCAAAGGCACCCACCCTGGTTTATTGTCTATGAAGTGCAGTAATAGCACCGGCAGACTGAGGATATTAAGACATGTAAGCCCATGACAATGGACACAGCTCAGTGAATGGCTGGTTTTTCCATTCCTCTCTAGGCCGGCCAGAGACGTTCCCTTTGAGGTTCCATTTTATACATCCATAGAACAAGTTACATACTGCCCCTTTGACATAGTTAGTTGACACGCTTTGACGTATCCAGTTACCACCCATCACCTTATACGTGTCTATCCATCACACCGTCATCCTGACTTTATCTTTAGGATGGATCAGTGTGTTCCTGTTATCTTTAGGGAATGTGTTGATATCAAGGTGTTCTGGTATGACCCTTCCGGAATATGTTTGCGTGCATGCTGTGTGTCCAGCACTTCTTAGGAAGGTGCGTTTCTGCAATGTCAGCCCTTTGTTTGCCAGATTGGGAGCAGGCCCTTCATAGCTCACAACCTGACTCTGCTTTATATCAGCAAAGTTTTGACCACTACGTTAGCCTAGGCCTCTGCTACAAGGCCGTAGGTCTCAGGCCCTCCTTCTACTACGGTGGAGAGCCTGCAGAGCAGAGATATTTACCCCCAGGGAATGGGGGAAGAACAAAGACAACACCCTTGTGCTTCAGCCTCCCCTCTCCGCTTTATCCAACTCAGTTCTAAACAGAGGTGTGACCCCACAGGAGCTATGAGCAGAGGGGACAGTACCCGGCAGGAACCACTTCCAATGACAGGCCTACAAACTTGGGCCAAACTAATTTACAGGCTCTTCTAAAAGAGCGGTTGGGTTTTGCGTAAGTACAATGCAACTACTTTTGCTTAGCAGCCCAACATCATTAGCTAAACCTCAGTGTTCACTGATGATTCACTAGTAGGAAGGGGGATCAGCATGGCAGAACCTCAACTGAGGACTTCGTTAGCACAGTTGGTAAAGAAAAGCTCGCTGCAGCAGGAGTGGCTTGCACTCCCAGGTAAGGGACGGACAAAGGGAAGGTGGTCACCAAGTGAAGCAGAAGCAACATTGCCTCCCACCCTCAGCCCATAGCTGTTGTATACCCACTTGACCCAAGGATACCATTGGGACTGAGCAAGGACAGAAATCCCTAGGAGTATTGCCACACCACAGAATATGCTCAGAGAAGTCAGATGCATTTGCTTTGCTGCTCCTAGGAAGCATCAGACATGCCTATAAACTGTCAGAAAGACAAAATTCTCACAGGAAAAGCTGTCCAGAGCAGTCAGTGGGACAGCAAATTAAAGACCGCATGAGGCTAGCACACCCTTGTACCAAGCATGTGGCAGTTTACACTATGAGGAAACCCTGGAATTAGTAGAGTGCCAATCGCAAGGCATATCCTGAGTGCATGGACCCTGCAGCAACGCAGAAAGCAACTGGGAGAGCAGCAGCTGCCCGAAGTCAGGCTGGTTCCCTTCCTGAGGATGTGGTCACATAAGCAGCATGGACAAGCCCCCACGGTTAAGGGTCTCACCCACAGACACAAATCTACAGATTAATAGTAGATTCCTCCCGTTCACCAGAACCCCAGTGAGGCAGAGAGCTAGATGAGTGAATCATCATCAACACTGCCCTGCTGAGCCAGTCATGAGGTACAGGAGACCTGGAGAAGTGATGGAGATGAAAAAGGCCAAATGGCCAAATCAGGATGGGAAGCACTGCAGAGTGGTGGTGATTCAGCACATGCCGGTCAGTCATGAATCAGCACCGAAACAATGCCCAGAGAGGGCTAGGGGCACTTTGCTACTAAAGGAACAATATTTCTAATATGGTGTAAAAGCAAGGACCTCCCCATGTGGGGCCAAAGACCTGGGGTTTGCCAAGCTAAGGTTTCCATTTGGGTCCTTACACAGTACTTGTAAGCATGGTAACTGTACAGCTATGTGGCCCTCTAGACAGCAGTGGCGAGAGGGCTTGGTCACTGGGAGGAGCCAGAATCCCGACTTCCATGACCTGCCCGGGAGTTTCTCATCCCTTATTGTTGATGTCTATTAGGAACAAAAAGAAACCTAACAACGGCACTGGTCCATTACTAGAACGAGATACAGACATGTACAATCAATTTGTTCAGTAAAAACCAGATGTAGTCATATCATACAAGATGATGAAATACTTCCCATTCCAATAGTAATTCCTGATGACTGGAAACAGCAACTACTAAAGTTAAACACCTTTTAATTAATGGTGGTTTTCAATCATTCTGAGAACAGGAGAGAAGTTCCAAGGACTGGAAGAAAGCTCATCTTGTGCCAGTGTTCAAAGAGGGCAAACAGAATGACTTGGGTAACTATAGCCCTGTCTGTCTGACACTGATCCTGGGCAAAATAATGGAACAGCTGATATGGGACTCAAGTAAGAATTAACAAGGATAATCTAATTAATTAATTCCTATCAATATAAGTTTAAGGAAAACAGATCTTTCAAACTAATCTGATAGCTTTATGATGAATTTATAAGTGTGACTGATAAAATCACTGCTGTACGGTAACAGACTTCTGTAAGAATGCTTGTTAAATTAGAGAGGGGGGTCAGAGAAGAGCCACGAGAATGATTAAAGGATTAGAAAACCTGCCTTACAGTGATAGAGCTCCTGGAGTCTATCTATTTAGCTTAGCAAAGAGAAGGTTTAAGGGGTGACTTCTGCAGACATTTGACTTGGTACTGCGTGACTTTTTGATTAAAAATCAGAATACAACTTCAACATGAGAAAAAATTATTAAAAATTGGCTGATAGACTTCAACATGTAATTGAAAATGGGGAATCATCCAATAGGTGCATTTCTAGTGGGGTCCCACAAGGAATGTACATTGGCCAAACTGGACAGTCTCTACGTAAAAGAATGAATGGACACAAATCAGACGTCAAGAATTATAACATTCAAAAACCAGTCGGAGAACACTTCAATCTCTCTGGTCACTCGATTACAGACCTAAGAGTGGCTATCCTTCAACAAAAAAGCTTCAAAAACAGACTCCAATGAGAGACTGCTGAATTGGAATTAATTTGCAAACTGGATACAATTAACTTAGGCTTGAATAGAGACTGGGAATGGATGAGTCATTACACAAAGTAAAACTATTTCCCCATGGTATTTCTCCCTCCCACTGCACCCCCCACTGTTCCTCTGATATTCTTGTTAACTGCTGGAAATAGCCTACCTTGCTTGTCACCATGAAAGGTTTTCCTCCTTCCCCCCCCTGCTGCTGGTGATGGCTTATCTTAAGTGATCACTCTCCTTACAGTGTGTATGATAAACCCATTGTTTCATGTTCTCTGTGTGTGTGTATATATAAATCTCTCCTCTGTTTTTTCCCACCAAATGCATCCGATGAAGTGAGCTGTAGCTCACGAAAGCTTATGCTCTAATAAATTTGTTAGTCTCTAAGGTGCCACAAGTACTCCTTTTCTTTTTGCGAATACAGACCAACACGGCTGCTACTCTGAAAACTGTTCTTTCTAGTTTCATTCATAACTAACATGGCAACAAGTGGATCAACTGCAGCAGCTACATGCCCCTGCACAAGATTATATCAAAAGAAAAGCACTTCACTCAACTCTCATGGACTGACCCATTCCAAGGGCACTCTCCCACTGAACAAGGACAAAAGAAATTGACAGGCAATGCCCAAACATGGCCATTACACTGGATCACTTTACACTTTAGGTACTGTGCTGCATTGCCCAAGAAACCACATCTCTAATATTGAGTCAACAGTGTGCCGTTGTTGCCAAGAAGGCCAATGGCATTTTGGGATGTATAAGTAAGGGCATTGCCAGCAGATCGAGGGACGTGATCGTTCCCCTCTATTCGACATTGGTGAGGCCTCATCTGGAGTAATGTGTCCAGTTTTGGGCCCCACACCTCAAGAAGGATGTGGAAAAATTGGAAAGCGTCCAGCGGAGGGCAACAAAAATGATTAGGGGTCTGGAACACAATTTATGAGGAGAGGCTGAAGGAACTGGGACTGTTTAGTCTGCGGAAGAGAAGAATGAGGGGGGATTTGATAGCTGCTTTCAACTACCTGAAAGGGGGTTTCAAAGAGGATGGCTCTAGACTGTTCTCAATGGTAGCAGATGACAGAACGAGGAGTAATGGTCTCAAGTTGCAATGGGGGAGGTTTAGATTGGATATTAGGAAAAACTTTTTCACTAAGAGGGTGGTGAAACACTGGAATGCGTTACCTAGGGAGGTGGTAGAATCTCCTTCCTTAGAAGTTTTTAAGGTCAGGCTTGACAAAGCCCTGGCTGGGATGATTTCGTTGGGGATTGGTCCTGCTTTGAGCAGGGGGTTGGACTAGATGACCTCCTGAGGTCCCTTCCAACCCTGATATTCTATGATTCTCGCTTCAGCCAGGCTAAGTTGCACCTTCAATTCTGATACATCACTGCCTTACCCACTCACAGGGCTATAATATCTCATCAGGTTATTACTCAGAATGTTCACAATTGCCAGAAGGCACTGTGGTTTCAAACCCCAATTCCTGTGAAGTGGTAATTATAACATACCAATAAAACAGTGACCTTGAGTAAAAGAGAACATGGCCTTAAATGTTGAAGGAGGAGATGTGTACCTCTTTGGAACAGCAGCTAGAATTCAGATATTCCGTTCAGTCCAGGTACTTCAGAGGGCAAATCAAGCAGAATTTCTCAATCAAGAGAAAACTTCAGATCCAAGCTTCATCAGTAAACAGGGAGGATAATAAACCAAAACAGTTAAAATTAAGTGTTTTTAAATCTTCAGGACAAGGGTAATTGGCTGAGGAGCTCTCTGAACCATTAATATTGATGTTTTACAAATGTTAGACCACCAGGGACATTCCAGAGGACTGGAAAAAATGCTGCCAGTATTTTAAAAGGGTAAAACCTTCTTAAGCCAGGTAACTACAGACCAGTTAGCCTGACATCTGTCCTGGGCAAAACCATAGAAAGGCTGATATGGACACAATCCATAAAGAATGCAAGCATGTCATCACAGCAACAGACTATTCAAACTAGGAAAAGAGGCAGAACAAGATCCAACAGCTCAAAGCTGAAGCTAAAAAAATCCAGAGTAGAAATATGGGTCACTTAAAAAAAATAATAGTACAAAAAACAGTGAGCGTAACCAACCACTGGAACAACTTACCTAAAGACATAGTGGATTCTCCCTCACTTGGAATCTTTAAATCAAGGCTGGAGATCCTTTTAAAGATCTGTTACAACTCAACCAGAAGTCATAGCTTGATGCAGAACTACTGGGTGAGGCATTCTAACTGGTGTGATGCAGGTGGTCAGACTGGATGTTCATAATGATCCCTTTTGACTTCTACTGATGCTCTCTCAAATTGGGCAACTCACTGCTCCACTTTAAGATCCCAGAGAGCATAGCATAAAATTAATGTTGAGTAATGAACATTCTGACGGATAAGATGAAACCATCAAAGCTAGCTTTGAACATAACAGAGCTCCTTTGTCAGCAAGTTCTGTGTGAAATCTCCTTTGGACATGGCACTATTCCAGTTCAAACAGACTAGTAATCTCATTATAGCCCAGTTACTCCTACCTCAGGGCTTATCTGAGCCTCATCACTGTAATGCCGATGCCATGCCAGTATTTAAAGATATACATCATGGTCTTTCTTCCTAGCCTGTTGGAGAACTTGCTTGCCATGCTCATCTGGGATACTTGAGCTGACAGCATAATTGTCAACTCCCAATAGCTGTTGGGGTGCATAATTCTCAGAGAAGGGACTCTGATTATGGAAGATCAGGCTGACAATTCTTGCCACTTTGCCAGCATGCTGCCAGATGGGCCTGTTTAAGCTGGCATTTCCCTAAACAAGGAGGAGTTTTCAACCTTTTTTTCATTTTTGGACCCTAAACATTTTTAATGGAGGTGTGGACCCCTTTGGAAATCTTAGGCATAGTCTGCAGACCCCCACGGGTCCACGGACCACGGGCTGAAAACCACTGCCCTAAACTCTTGGCGGTAAAACACACCCAACACAGCATGACTCAGCCACCAGCCTCTACCACTGTAAGGAACTGACTGAAAAAGAGAATTGCTACCTTCTGGAGGTGACTGAGGTATCACAGATATTATGAAGTACTCTAACACCACACAACATTTATTCATACAGTATCCCATACACCATCAAGTACCCTATCCAGAAACCAAAAGGACAAGTCATCAGCCAAATCTGAGCGGTGGGGTCAGAGCTCCAAATAGACTTATTTAATGAAGTACACAGCCCCATCACCTGTAGACAAACACATCCCTCACATGACAGTCAATGCAATGCCTAAACCTTTAACCACAATCAAGAAAGCTCACACTTTAAAAAACAAACAACAAAATCTGTCTTAGATGGAAGTGAAAGCAGCTAAAGCACATATATAACAAATGGAAGAAAGGGGAAGTTGACAGTAATGAATATAAACCAGATACTAGAAAGTACAGAAGATTGATAAAGGAAGCAAAAGAACTCTATGGCTAGCAGAGTTCAAGACAACACGGTTTCGTTCTGGTTCTTAATATACCAAAAAAAGCTCCCCCAAAAAATTTGATCCAAACCATTACCAAATGGAAATGGTAGAACTGGCAACAATAATGCAGAAAAGACTGAAGTGTTCAGTAAAGATTTGTTCTATATTTGGGAAAAAGTCAAACTGTCATGTCATGATGAAACCTTCCATTCCAATAGTAACTCAGAAGACGTTAAGCAGCAACTACTAATGCTAGACATTTTAAAATGAGCAAGTCTGAATAACTTGCCTCCAAAAGTTTTTAAAGAGCTGTCTAGAAGCCTCCCTGGACCATTAATATTGATTTTTAATAAGTCTTGGATAACAGGGAAAGTTCCAGAGGAATGGAAGAAAGCTAATGTGTCAATATTTAAAAAGATAAATAGGACAGCCTGGATAACTATAGGCCAAGTCAGCCTAACACCGAACCAAAAATCAAATCAGGCAAATAATGGAATGACTGACACAAGATTCTTAATAAAGAATTAAAAGAAGATATGACAATCAATATTGTATAGAAAATAGTCAAATTTATTTTTTTATATTACAAGTTTGGGTAACAAAGATAATAGTGTTGATGTAATATACTTAGACTTCTGTAAGTCACTTAACTTTGTACTAGGGATGTAAAAGGTTAATCGGTAAGCATTAGTCTTACTGGTTAATCCGCCTTAATCGTTAACCACGACCCCAGCCGCACCACAGCTGGCCGCATCGACCCCAGCTGCTCAATCGGTTAACCGTTTAAACAACATTTTAAATTGCTTAAACGGCAGCAGGCAACCAGTATGAGTTCTCCAGCTTCCCATGGGTGGTGGGGCTCAGGCTTCAGCCCCAGGGTGGTGGGCAGAAGGCTCTAGCTGTGCAGCAGTGGGCTCCATCTCCCAGCCACCGGGCTCTGGCCCTGGGCTTGCCCTCCCATGTTGCCCCTGATCCCACTGCCTCCTCCAGTCCCCAGATGCGCAGCGGGACCCCAGGCTCCAATCCTGTGCTCACCTCCCCACCATTGATTGCCCTGACCCATGCTGCCTCCTCCAGGCCTAAACAACATTTTAAATTGCTTAAACGGTTAGCTTTTTAAACAGTATTTACATCCCTACTTAATACGACAAGTATTTTGATTAAGAAACTAGAATATAAATTTAATATGGCACATATTAAATGGATAAAAATCCTGTCAAACTGATGGGTCTCAAAATATAATTGTAAAAAGTGAAATCGTCATCAACCAAGTGTGCTTCCAGGGGATTCGTTCTTGGCATTATGGTATTTAACATTTTTATCAACGTGGACGAAAACATAAAACCATCACTGGTAAAGCTCGTAGATGACACAAAAATTAGAAGAAGATAGGTCACTTATTCTGGATTGCTTGGAAAACTGGGTGCAAGCAAGCAGCGTCTGTTTTAAAAGACAAATGTAAATATATCCATCTAGGAACAAAGAACGTAGGCCATATTTACAGGATGGAGGACTCTATCCACGGAAGCAGTGACTGAGAAAGATCTGGGGGTTGTACTGGATTACCAGCTGAACATGAGCTCCCAGCCATGAGATGTAGTATCCAAAAGGGCTAATGCAATCATTGGATGCATAAATAGGGGAATTGTAAGTTGGAGCAAAGAGGTTATTTTACCTGTGTATTTGACCCTGGTGTGACCACTACTGGATTACTGGGTCCAGTTCTGCTGTGCACAATTCAAGAAATATGTTGATAAACTGGAGATTGTTCTGAGAAGAGCCACAAGAATGACTCAAGGATGAAAAAACAGGTCTTGTATAATGATAGACAAGGAGCCCAACTTATTCATCTTAACAAGAGAGGGTTAAGGGGTGAGTTGATAATCTACAAGTATCTACATGGCGAACAAATATTAAATAACAAGCTCTTTGATTTAGCAGAGATAGGTATAGCATGATTCCATGGTTGGCAGCCGAAGCTAGACCAGCGTTTCTCAAATGCGGCCACAATGGGCTTTTCTTGCAGCCACAGTCTCCTGGGTGATGATGGAGGAGAGGAAGCAGTGGCCCCTCCCCCAGGGCCTGGTCCCTACCCCTTCCGGAGTCCCAAACAGTGGACATGCAGACAACCAGTACGAGTTCTCCACCTTCCCATGGGTGGTGGGGCTCAGGCTTCAGCCCCAGGGTGGTGGGCAGAAGGCTCTAGCTGTGCAGCAGTGGGCTCCATCTCCCAGCCACCGGGCTCTGGCCCTGGGCTTGCCCTCCCATGTTGCCCCTGTTCCCAATGCCTCCTCCAGTCCCCAGATGTGCAGCAGGACCCCAGGCTCCAATCCTGTGCTCACCTCCCCACCATTGATTGCCCTGACCCATGCTGCCTCCTCCAGGCCTCCACCCAGCCCCCACAACTCTCTATCTCCCCAGACAGGGCTTAATTTACCCTCCAGCTTGCTGGGGCTGAGTAAGTCTGCTGTGAAAAGTGATATTAACCAATATACACATACCAATTTTCACAGTAGCAAACTTACTAGCTAGAAAGTCGGGGGGGGGGGGGGGGGGAGAAAAAAATCAAAACAGAACTGTATATTTTTATTGTTGAGTTTTCAATAAAAACCTACATAAACAAACTACAATGATTTGGACATGTATATGTGCATATTTGTTTTTCCTAGAGTTAATTAAGTATTTTAGGGAAAACTGTCAGAGCGGCCACCAGCAAGAGTTGGTGGTCGCACGCTGAGGCCACCAAAAAAATTTGTTGTGAGATCCGCTGAGCTAGACAAATTCAGACCAGAAATAAGACAAGGGGGTTTGGGGGTTGTGTTTGTTTGGACAGTAAGGGTAATTAAACCACAAACAATTTACCAAAGGTTGTGGAAGATTCACCATCACTGAATTTTTAAATCAAGATTGGATGCTTTTAGAAAAGTTCTCTGGCCTATGTTATAAGCAAGTCAGATGAGATGATCACAATAGTCCCTTCTGGCCTTGAAATCTATAAATCAAATGGGTGTTTCTCTAGCTGGGTGCCACAGGGTTTGATTTCAGCCCTAGGCTACATGGTATCTTTTTCAATGACCTGGAATAAAACAAAATCATCGCTGATATTTCAAGATGACACACAAGATAGGAGAGTGGTAAATAATCAAGAGGACAGGTCACAGATACAGAGCAATCTGGATTGCTTGGTAAGCTGCATGCAAGCAAACAATATGCATTTCAACAAGGACAAATGTAAAGTCACATCGAGGAACAAAGAATGTAGGCCATTTATGCAAGACAGTGGACTCTATTCTAGGAAGCAGTGAGTCTGAAAAAGGCTTGGGGACCATGGTGATTATCAGCTGAACATAAACTCCAATGTGATGCTTGGATAGAAAGGCTAATGCAATCCTTGGATGCATAAACAGGGGAATCAAGTAGAAATAGAGAGGTTCTATTACTGGTGCAACTGTTCCTGGAATACTATGTCCAATACTGGGGTCTGCAATTCAAGAAGGTTGATAAATTTAAGAGGGTTCAGAGAAGAGCCACAAGAACAATTAAAGAATTACAGAACATGTCTTACAGTAAGAGATTCCAGGAGCTCAATTTATTTAGCTCAGCAATGAGAAGATTAAAGGGTGGCTATTACAGTACACAAGTACATACATGGGGAACAGAAATTTGATAGGAGACGGCTCTCCAATCCAACAGAAAAAAGTCTAGCAAGACCCAAGGGCTGGAATCTGAAACTAGACCAATTCAGACTGCAAATAAGACATATGTTTTCAACTGGGAGGATTAAGCACTTTTGGAAGTGCTTACCAAAGGGCTGTGGTGGAGTCTCTACCTTTTAAATAACATTTTTCTAAAAGATTTGTCCTAGTTCAAACAGGAATTAATTCAGGGCAGCCTGTGTTTATATATATACACACATATATATACACACACACACACACACACACACACTATAGCCTGTGCTATACAGGAGGTCAGACAGATTACCACAGGGATCCCTTCTGACTTTAAACCAGGGGTCTCAAACTCAAATGACCATGAGGGCCACATGAGGACTAGTACATTGGCCTGAGGGCCGCACCACTGACCACCACCCCCGCTGCCCTAGCCCTGCCCCCATTCTAACCCCTTCCCTGAAATCCCCACCCCAGCTCCTCCCCCCGCCCCCAGGGGGTGCAAGGTGCGGCAGGGGGCTCAGGGTGCAGGTGGTGTGTGGGGTGCAGCAGGGGGTCGGGGTACATTGGGAGGTGGGTCCAGCCTGGCACGCACCAGGGTCAGGGCAGGCTCCCTGCCTGCCTGTCCTGCCCCCACACCACTCCAGGAAGTGGCCGAGACCTCGAGGGGCACAGGGGTCTGCGTGTTGCCCTGGCTGCTCCTCCAGGTACCTCCCCCGAAGCTCCCATTGGCCACGGTTCCCCATTCCGGTGTGCGCCGGGCTGGAGCCGCTCTAGGTAAATGCTGGAGGGGGCGGGGGTGCCACAGGGAGCTGGTGGGCTACAGAAAATAGCACGTTTGAGACCCCTGCTTTAAACCAGGGATCTATGTATAATCCCACAGAGTAAGTGAGCATGCTCCATGCCAGGTCTGAAGGGGCTGAGCAGGACTTACCTTGCAATTGCTCTTCCCAGCTGCCAGGGGTGCTATGGCACCAAGCACCAGAAGTGAGAGCTGGGAGACTCTCTCCTATGCTGTGCATGCTCCCCCTGCTGGTGCCCAGGCAGAAAGCCAGATGCAGAGGGATAGTGGAACAAAACTAGACAGACTGCAGAAGCACCAAGGGGCTGAGAAAAGGGGGCAGGGAAGGACAGGAGCAGAGAACATAGGCAAGAGCTGGGGGGAATCGCTCCAGAAAAAAGAGTCCGACCACTGCAGCATGCTCACTTCCTATAAGTCCAGTTACAAGGTTTATTACTGAGCCATGGCATTCCTCTGCTGTCGAGTCTCATCACCTCTAGCAGCAGGGCCACGCTGAACATAAGATTCCTACTCTTACCAGTTACTCAAGTGGCAGAGGGCTGTGCTGAGGATCAGAGATCCCAAACCTGCTGATGACCCAGGTTGGGAATCAATATTGTTCCATGTGATTTGTTTTTTCAATTTAAGAGTTTGCAAAGAACTTCACCTAATTTCTTAACACTCAAGTTAGGGAATGCCAATATTAAAGTTCCTTGTGCAACTCAAATGCATCTCTCGTGTGTGCGCAGTACATCTTGAATTGTCTGACGACATTCTTCTCCCCCGCCACCACCGTAGCACACACACTGGACAGACTTGCTCTGGGAATGAATCAGGGATGTGCAGCAAATGAGCCTGTTGTCTACAGGACCAGCACCTCATCATTTGCAGGAGTTGCAAAGTACGTACTGAATGAGGCAGGGGACTGCAGAAAAACAAACAGTCTCATAGTTAAAGCAACTGAATGCTGCCCTGGAGAACTGGATTCTATCCATGCCTCCGCCACACAGAGAAACTACATGAGGCTGGGCACGTCACATACACCAAAACTTTTCACAGCTAGGCCACTGTGTTTCCCATTTTCTGGGTACTCAACTTAGTCACCCAGGATCCGATTTAAAGAGCTAACGCTCATAATTGCAACTGAAGTCAATGAGAGCTCTCCTCTGAGCATATAAAGTCCTATAAAATGCTTAGTCTGATAACTCAGGCCCATTGCTTCTCAAAACTGAGCACCAAAATTAGCTGACACTTGACAGTTTGGGCTTTAATCTGTGCCTCAGAACCCCATGTGTAAAATGGGGATACCACCGTCTCACAGGGAAATTGTGAAAAATTAATGATTAATCCTTGTAAAGTACTAAGGTTCAATTACAAGAGTGTCATAGAAAACCCATGAATAAATAGTGTATTCATTGCAGGGTTTGGATGGTGTGCAGTAAATATGTGGGGCACACATTGCATGGATGAGAGGAGATGATTTTCTGGAAGATATGCTTTAGTCAAGCACGTCGCTGGGCTCAATACTGGATGCAGTTCTATGGCTTGTAACATACAAAACATCAGACCAGATTTAATTGTCTCTTCGGGTCTTAAAAATAAGCTTATACAGAAGCATAGATTTTAACTACAATTTATGGAGCATCTAGTTTGTGTCAGAACCTGGAAACTATTTTGTGGGTGTTAACGTTGGTGTTGAGATTGTACAAAGTTGGAGTGATTTAAGTTGACAAAGCAGCATGACCTCTGACAACATATTCATGAAAAAGGATTCTAGTGATTACGTCTCTCTGCCTTGGTGTACTACAGTTGAGGTTGAATTTAGCAGCATTAAATTGATTTAACCCTGCACCCGTCCACACGACGAAGCCCTTTTTTTTTTTTTTGACTTAAAGGACTCTTAAAATCAATTTCTTTACTCACCCCCGACAAGGGGATTAGCGCTGAAATCAGCCTTGCCAGGTCGAATTTGGAGTACTGTGGACACAATTAGACTGTATTGGCCTCCAGGAGCTATCCCAGAGTGCTCCATTGTGACTGTTCTGGACAGCACTCTCAACTCAGATGCACTGACAAGGTAGACAGGAAAAGGCCCGTGAACTTTTGAATTTCAATTTCCTGTTTGGCCAGCTTGGCAAGCTGCAGGGGAGTGCAGAGCTCATCAGCAGAGATGACCATGATGGAGTCCCAGAATCGCAAAAGAGCTCCAGCATGGACCAAACGGGAAGTACGGGATCTGATCGCTGTATGGGGAAAGGAATCCGTGCTATCAGAACTACGTTACAGTTTTCAAAATGCAAAAACATTTGTCAAAATCTCCCAGGGCATGAAGGACAGAGGCCATAACAGGGACCCGAAGCAGTGCCGTGTGAAACTTAAGGAGCTGAGGCAAGCCTACCAGAAAACCAGAGAGGCGAATGGCCACTCCGGGTCAGAGCCCAAAACATGCCGCTTCTATAATGAGCTGCATGCCATTTTAGGGGGTTCAGCCACCACTACCCCAGCTGTGTTGTTTGACTCCTTCAATAGAGATAGAGGCAACACAGAAGCAGGTTTTGGGGACGAGGAAGACGACAACGACAAGGAGGAGGATGTAGTAGATAGCTCACAGCAAGCAAGCGGAGAAACCGGTTTTCCTGACAGCCAGGAACTGTCTCTCACCGTGGACCTGGGGCCAGTACCCCCGAACCCACACAAGGCTGCCTCCCGGACCCGCCAGGTGGAGAAGGGACCTCTGGTGAGTGTACCTTTTAAAATACTATTCATGGTTTAAAAGCAAGCATGTTTAATGATTAATTTGCCCTGGCATTCACAGCTCTCCTGGATGTACTCCCAAAGCCTTCGCAAAAGGTTTCTGGGGAGGGCAGCATTATCCCATCCACCATGGTAGGACACTTTACCACACCAGGCCAGTAGAACGTACTCGGGAATCATTGTAGAACAAAGCATTGCAGTATATGTTTGCTGTCATTCAAACAGCTGCAGCGGCACAGGAGCTAGCAAACAGAGCTGTAAACAGGGGAGTGTGAGTGGGAATTTGAAAGGGGAGTTTGTATTGTGGTGCTTGTTTGGGGTTTGCTTTTGCTGGGGGTGGGGGTGGTCTTTTTGGTGTGACTTGTGTTTTCCAGATTAACAGGACTTAGGTGGGAAGGCGATGACAGATACGGAGGCAGCTGTGGGAGTGACTCCTGTAGTGGAAGACACTTTGAGGATGACTAGATGTGGAAGCTGCGGTATGTACATGATCCTGGAGGGGGGACCTGGTAAGAGTTTTTTCTGCATGAAATGCCGTCTGAAAGAGCTGATGGAGGAAAAGATCCGAGGTTTGGAGATGCACGTGGAAAGTCTCGTTGAGTTTAGGAAGGGGTTTGAGCAGATGATGGAGCAAAGATATGAAGTATCTGAAGGGAAAAGCTCAGACTCACAGATGGAAGCAGGGCTGGGTAATTTTGAGGGGAGACTGGGTGAGGAAAGTAGTCAGTGGAAGCATGTGACTAAAAAGGACCAGGCAGAGGAAAAGAAGGGCTAGTGAAGGAGAAATAGAGCTTAGGAATATGTTTGCAGAGTTGCAAAATGAAGAAGGGGCTCAGCAGGTACTTGTTGAAGGTGGAAGGGAAAGGAAGAAGAGAAGAGAGGCTAGACCTATAGGAAAAGGGGAAGAGTCAAGGGAGACTACACCAAATATGAGCCCCAGGAGGATACAGGATGGGTTGAAGAGGATTATAAGGGAAAATAGGAATGGAAAGAACTTGCAGCCAGAGGGAACAGGGGAGAGACTGGAGAATAGCACCGTCACCAGGAAAAGGCAGGTCTATGTGATCAGGGACTCTTTATTGAGAAGAATAGACAGGCCTGTAACCAGAGCTGATCCAGAGAATAGAAGGGTGTGCTGTCTTCCGGGTGCTAAGATACGGGATGTAGACATGAGGTTGAAAAGGATCCTAAAGGGAGCGGGAAAGAATCCCCTAGTTATCCTTCATGTGGGAACAAATGATACAGCTAGATTCTCGCTGGAAAGTATTAAGGGAGACTATGCTAGGCTGGGGAAGACGCTTAAGGAAATTGAGGCTCAGGTGATCTTTAGTGGGATCCTTCCCATTCCTAGAGAAGGGCAACAAAGGTGTGACAAGATTATGACTGTCAACAGATGGCTTAGGCAGTGGTGCTATAAAGAGGGCTTTGGGATGTATGGCCACTGGGAAGCATTCACAGACAGAGGACAGTTCTCTCGGGATGGACTTCATCTGAGTAGGGAAGGAAATAGACTTCTAGGATCAAGGCTGGCACAACTGACAAAGGGAGCTTTAAACTAGGAATTAGGGGGAGATGGTTGGGAGATGTCCAGGTAATCTCCACGCCAGATTTTAGCATTGAGAGGGAAGAAGACGAAGTAAGAAAGGATAAAGCCGTGGGTAGGAGAATGTATATAAGGAGTGAGGGCGGTGTGGATACTAGTCTAATAGGTTATACTGGATGTAGAATGACTGTGCCTAATAGGGTACAAAATGTGAGCGAGGCCAAACAGCAAAAATTAAGATGTTTTACACCAATGCGAGGAGCCTAGGTAACAAAATGGAGGAACTAGAGCTACTGGTGCAGGAAGTGAAACCAGATATTATAGGGATAACAAACATGGTGGAATAGTACTCATGACTGGACTACAGGTATTGAAGGGTATGTGCTGTTTAGGAAAGACAGAAACAAAGGTAAAGGTGGTGGAGTAGCATTGTATATCAATGATGAGGTAGAATGTAAAGAAATAAGAAGCGATGCAATGGATAAGACAGAGTCCGTCTGGGCAAAAATTACATTGGGGAAGATAACTAGTAAAGCCTCTCCTACGATGGTGCTTGGGGTGTACTATAGACCTCCGGGATCTAATTTGGATATGGATAGAGCCCTTTTTAATGTTTTTAATCAAGTAAATACTAATGGAAACTGCGTGATCATGGGAGACTTTAACTTCCCAGATATAGACTGGAGGACCAGTGCTAGTAATAATAATAGGGCTCAGATTTTCCTAGATGCGATAGCTGATGGATTCCTTCATCAAGTAGTTGCTGAACCGACTAGAGGGGATGCCATTTTAGATTTAATTTTGGTGAGTAGCGAGGACCTCATAGAAGAAATGGTTGTAGGGGACAATCTTGGCTCAAGTGATCATGAGCTATTTCAGTTCAAACTAAATGGAAGGATGAACAAAAATAAATCTGCAACTAGAGTTTTTGATTTCAAAAGGGCTGACTTTCAAAAATGAAGGAAGTTAGTTAGGGAAGTAGATTGGATTGAAGAATTTATGGCTCTAAAGGTAGAGGATGCCTGGGATTACTTTAAATCAAAGCTGCAGAAGCTATCGGAAGCCTGTATCCCAAGAAAGGGGAAAAAATTCATAGGAAGGAGTTGTAGACCAAGCTGGATGAGCAAGCATCTTAGAGAGGTGATTAAAAAGAAGCAGAAAGCATACAGGGAGTGGAAGATGGGAGGGATCAGCAAGGAAAGCTACCTAATTGAGGTCAGAACATGTAGGGATAAAGTGAGACAGGCTAAAAGTCAACTAGAGTTGGACCTTGCAAAGGGAATTAAAACCAACAGTAAAAGGTTCTATAACCATATAAATAAGAAGCAAACTAAGAACGAAGAAGTGGGGCCGCTAAACACTGAGGATGGAGTGGGGATTAATCTAGGCATGGCCCAATATCTAAACAAATACTTTGCCTCAGTCTTTAATAAGGCTAAAGAAGATCTTAGGGATAATGGTAGCATGACAAATGGGAATGAGGATATGGAGGTAGATATTACCATATCTGAGGTAGAAGCGAAACTGAAACAGCTTAATGGGACTAAATCGGGGGGCCCAGATAATCTTCATCCAAGAATATTAAAGGAATTGGAACCTGAAATTGCAAGCCCATTAGCAAGAATTTTTAATGAATCTGTACACTCAGGAGTTGTACCGAATGATTGGAGAATTGTTAATATAGCTCCTATTTTTAAGAAAGGAAAAAAAGCGATCCGGGTAACTACAGGCCAGTTAGTTTGACATCTGTAGTATGCAAGGTCCTGGAAACAATTTTGAAGAAGAAATTAGTTAAGGACACTGAAGTCAATGGTAAATGGGACAAAATACAACATGGTTTTACAAAAGGTAGATCGTGCCAAACAAACCTAATCTCCTTTTTTGAAAAAGTAACAGATTTTTTAGATAAAGGAAATGCAGTGGATCTAATTTACCTAGATTTCAGTAAGGCATTTGATACTGTGCCACATGGGGAATTATTAGTTAAATTGGAGAAGATGGGGATCAATATGAACATCAAAAGGTGGATACGGAATTGGTTAAAGGGGAGACTGCATCGGGTCCTACTGAAAGGCGAACTGTCAGGTTGGAGGGAGGTTACCAGTGGAGTTCCTCAGGGATCGATTTTGGGACCAATCTTTTTATTACTGACCTTGGCACAAAAAGTCAATACCTGGGAGGTATTGCCAATTCAGAGAAGGATCGGGATATTATACAGGAGGATCTGGATGACCTTGTAAACTGGAGTAATAGTAATAGGATGACATTTAATAGTGAGAAGTGTAAGGTTATGCATTTAGGGATTAATAACAAGAATTTTAGTTATAAGCTGGGGACGCATCAATTAGAAGTAACGGAAGACGAGAAGGACCTTAGAGTATTGGTTGGTCATAGGATGACTATGAGCTGCCAATGTGATATGGCTGTGAAAAAAGCTAATGCTGTTTTGGGATGCATCAGGAGAGGCATTTCCAGTAGGGATAAGGAGGTTTTAATATCATTATACAAGGCACTGGTGAGACCTCACCTAGAATACTGTGTGCAGTTCTGGTCTCCCCTGTTTAAAAAGGATGAATTCAAAACTGGAGCAGGTACAGAGAAGGGCTACTAGGATGATCCGAGGAATGGAAAACTTGTCTTATGAAAGGAGACTCAAGGAGCTTGGCTTGTTTAGCTAACTAAAAGAAGGTTGAGGGGAGATATGATTGCTCTCTATAAATATATCAGAGGGATAAATATAGGAGAGGGAGAGGAATTATTTAGGCTCAGCACCAATGTGGACACAAGAACAAATGGGTATAAACTGGCCACCAGGAAGTTTAGACTTGAAATTAGACGAAGGTTTCTAACCATCAGAGGAGTGAAGTTTTGGAATAGCCTTCCAAGGGAAGCAGTGGGGGCAAAAGATCTATCTGGTTTTAAGATTCTACTCGATAAGTTTATGGAGGAGATGGTATGATGGGATAATGGGATTTTGGTAAGTAATTGATTTTTGAATATTCAGGGTAAATAGGCCTAATCCCCTGAGATGGGATATTAGATGGATGGGATCCGAGTTACCCAGGAAAGAATTTTCTGTAGTATCTGGTTGGTGAATCTTGCCCATATGCTCAGGGTTTAGCTGATCGCCATATTTGGGGTCGGGAAGGAATTTTCCTCCAGGGCAGATTGGAGAGGCCCTGGAGGTTTTTTGCCTTCCTCTGTAGCATGGGGCATGGGTGACTTGAGGGAGGCTTCTCTGCTCCTTGAAGTCTTTAAACCACGATTTGAGGACTTCAATAGCTCAGACATAGGTGAGGTTTTTCATAAGAGTGGGTGGGTGAGATTCTGTGGCCTGCGCTGTGCAGGAGGTCGGACTAGATGATCAGAATGGTCCCTTCTGACCTTAGTATCTATGAAACATGCACTCTATTTCTCCGTGCTATCCACAGGAAAGTGATATCATTCAGGGTCGCCTGGTTGAAATAGGGTGCTTTTCTTAAAGGGACATTCAGAGGTGCCCGTTCCTGCTGGGCTGTTTGCCTGTAGCTGAACAGAAATGTTCCCCGCAGTTAGCCACGGGGACGGGGGAGGCAAAATGCGACCTTGGAATGAAAACATGTGCTATGTATGGAATGTTAACAGCAAGGTTTACCGTGAAAGCGTATACCCATTGTTCTATAAAAATGTGTCTCTTTAAATACCACTGTCCCCTTTTTTTTCCCCCCCCTCCACCAGCTCCACGTGTTTCAAGAATCACAGGATCTTCTCCTTCCCAGAGGCTAGCGAAGATTAGAAGGCAAAAAAAAACAAAACCCCACACGCGCGATGAAATGTTCTCTGAGCTCATGCTGTCCTCCCACACTGACAGAGCACAGACAAATGCACGGAGGCAGAAAACGTCAGAGTGCAGGAAAGCACAAAATGACCGGAGGAGAGGTGGTGGGCTGAAGAGAGGGCTGAAGCTGAAAGGTGGCGGCAGGGTGATGAGAGGAGGCAAGATTCAATGCTGAGGCTGCTGGAGCATCAAACTAATATGTTCCAGCATATGGTTGAGCTGCAGGAAAGGCAGCAGGAGCACAGACGGCTGCTACAGACCCTGTGTAACCAACTGCCCTCCTCCCTAAGTTCCATAGCCTCCTCACCCAGACGCCCAAGAACGCGGTCGGGGGGCCTCCGGCCACCTAGCCACTCCACCCCAGAGGATTGCCCAAGCAACAGAAAGCTGGCATTCAATAAGTTTTAAACTTTTAAAGTGCTCTGTGGCCTTGTCCTTCCCTCCTCCACCACCCCTCCTGGGCTACCTTGGCAGTTATCCCCCTATTCGTGTGATGAATTAATAAAGAATGCATGAATTTGAAGCAACAATGACTTTATTGCCTCTGCAAGCGGTGATCGAAGGGAGGAGGGGAGGGGAGGTAGCTTACAGGGAAGTAGAGTGAACCAAGGGGCAGGGGGTTTCATCAAGACAAAAAACTTTTACACTGTAGCCTGGCCAGACATGAAACTGGTTTTTGAAGCTTCTCTGATGTGCACCTCGCCCTCCTGTGCTCTTCTAACCGCCCTGGTGTCCGGCTGCACATAACCAGCCGCCAGGTGATTTGCCTCAACCTCCCACCCCACCATAAACATCTCCCCCTTACTCTCTCAGATATTGTGGAGCGCACAGCAAGCAGTAATAACAATGGGTATATTGGTTTCACTGAGGTCTAACTGAGTCAGTAAACTGCGCCAGCGCGCTTTTAAAATATCCAAATGCATATTCTACCACCATTCTGCACTTGCTCAGCCTGTAGTTGAACAGCTCCTGACTACTGTCCAGGCTGCTTGTGTATGGCTTCATGAGCCATGGCATTAAGGGGTAGGCTGGGTCCCCAAGGATAACTATAGGCATTTCAACATCCCCAACGGTTATTTTCTGGTCTGGGAATAAAAGTCCCTTCCTGCAGCTTTTGAAACAGACCAGAGTTCCTGAAGATGCGAGAGTCACGTACCTTTCCTGGCCATCCCACGTTGATGTTGGTGAAACGTCCCTTGTGATCCACCAGTGCTTGCAGCGCTATTGAAAAGTACCCCTTGCGGTTTATGTACTTGCCAGCTTGGTGCTCAGGTGCCAAGAGAGGGATATGGGTTCCATCTGTGGTCCCACCACAGTTAGGGAATCCCATTGCAGCAAAGCCATCCACTATGACCTGCACATTTCCCAGGGTCATTACCCTTGATATCAGCAGCTCAGTGATTGCATTGGCTACTTGCATCACAGCAGCCCCCACAGTAGATTTGCCCACTCCAAATTGATTCCCGACTGACTGGTAGCTGTCTGGCGTTGCAAGCTTTCACAGGGCTATTGCCACTCGCTTCTCAACTGTGAGGGCTGCTCTCATCTTGGTATTCTTGCGCCTCAGGGCAGAGGAAAGCAAGTCACAAAGTTCCATGAAAGTGCCCTTGTGCATGTCAAAGTTCCGCAGCCACTGGGAATCGTCCCACACCTGCAACACTACGCAGTCCCACCAGTCTGTGCTTGTTTCCCAAGCCCAGAATTGGCGTTCCACCACATGAACCTACCCCATTAGCACCATGATGCCCACATTGCCAGGGCCCGTGCTTTGAGAGAAGTCTGTGTCCATGTCCTCATCACTCTCGTCACCATGCTGACGTCACCTACTCACTTGGTTTTGCTTTGCCAGGTTCTGGTGCTGCATATACTGCTGGATAATGCGTGTGGTGTTTAATGTGTTCCTAATTGCCAAAGTGATCTGAGCAGGCTCCATGCTTGCTGTGGTATGGTGTCTGCACAGAAAAAAGGCGCAGAACGATTGTCTGCTGTTGCCCTGACGGACGGAGGGGCGACTGACGACACGGCTTACAGGATTGGCTTACAGGGAATTAAAATCAACAAAGGGGGTGGCTTTGCAAGAAACTGAATGGCCCCCTCAAGGATAGAACTCAAAACTGGGTTTAGCAGGCTGTTGATTTCACAGAAGGAGGGAGGAGAAAATGAATACAAAACAAATCTGGTCTATTTCTTGTTTTGATCCACTTCATCTATCTTTATAGATCTTGCTGGCAGCAGACTGTGCAATACGACCGCTAGCTATTGTCATCTCCTGGGTGCTCGGCAGAAGACAGTGCAGTATGACTGCTGGCCATCGTTTTCTGCTGGCTGCAGATTAAAAAAAAAGACAGTGCACGGCCAATAGGACTCAATCGCCATGAAACGAAACTTAAATGGGAAATGACTTGGCTGAATCACTCCCATGTTTGCCCAGGTGCCCCTGACCTCATCAAGGTCAGTGAAAAGAGCACCCTGGACTATGTCGATGACTGCTACCAGTCATACTGCACTGTCTGCTGCCAAAAGGCAAATAAACTGTTGCTGTGTAGCAATGCAGTACCGCATCTGCCAGCACCCAGGAGACATACGGTGACTGTTAGCTGAGTGGGCTCCATGCTTGCCATGGTATGGCGTCTGCACAGGTAACTCAAGACAGAAGTCAAACTGTAGCTCGGAATCAAAGAGGTCTATGGGCTAACGCTCACACTCTGGGGACAGGCTTAGGAGCTGCTGGGAGATCCCAACTGGCATCAGAAGAGGAAGCTGAAGTAAGTTATGGCTTGAAAAATCTCAGGGGCTCTAGGGGCATTGCAATACAAATAAGAGGCTGGGAGAGAGTTTAAGATGTGTAGAGCCTCAAGCACCTGTGGTAAACAGCCTTCAGGTCACAGGTGAGGAGGAACTGGCTGGAGGCAGTGGGACTTGCCAGCAAGCTACTGATCAGAAGAGAGGAGAGTGTGCCTGTATTGTTTCAGCCTCCACTACCTCAGAGAGCCAAAAACTGAGCTAGTTATCTAGGTTCTTATGCCAGGACTCTCACCATGGTCTCTGAGCTATGGGAGCTCTGCATCTAGGATCATGTATAATGGGAGAGAGAGACTCCTGTACAGAGAGCCTTTAAAGGTGTCAATACTTGGTGCCCTCGGGAAGCTGGTCATTGGGAGAACACGTGCTAGTCACCCGGACATTATTACATCTCCTGAGAGGAAGGAAGAAAAAAGAAAAAAAAATCTGGTCCTCATGAATCTCATTAACACGCGAGACAAGCAAGAAAACTAAAACCATTACAAGTGTACAAACTGCCTAGATGTGCCTGGGAAGGGATTGCTATTGACTTGTGAGCCATTGCCCTCATACGAATACACATTAGAAGCTAACAATCAGTGACAGCCTGTATGGCTGCTCTGTGTGATGTGCTCCCATCGTAGGGCTGTCTACCCTAGACAAAATATTCACAAAGCCTGGCATTTCTAGAGCCAGAACTTTTTCAGCACAGCCAGCAGATCTTGGGCATCTGTATAGCACTCAACATCCTCCAAGTCATTTCGGTGCTAATATTTCAGAGTCAGTACTTCTATCAGTTAACAGACCATTTCAATGTTTACATCAAACCCACTGTAGCTTCAGGCAAAGAAGACAGAATGGTTTAGTGACCTTGGGCATTAAGGGCGGGGGGGGGAGGGAGTCCAATATACCAAAGTAATCCCTGTCCTAGTTCCTGCAACAGTAAACACTTACACTGTGAAGTGACAAATGCGACTTGCATGCTGCCTGTTAGAGATATGAAAATGAAAATGACAATGATGTGCCCTGAACACCAGGTGACAAATTCAAAGAGTGGAAAAAATGACCAAGTCCAGCTGGATGCATGAAGAACAGCTACACACTGGCTAACATTTTCAAGTGCATCTAAGTGACTGAGGAGTCTAATTCCCAGCTCTCACGAGCCAAAAGTGTGAGGGGATAATGCAGTAAAACTCATTCCAGTCTTTTGGTCTAGATCTCAATAGATTGGCTGAGAAAGCCCGAGGTTCGAAAGAGGTCTCACTGCTGTTCCAGCAAAACTGAGGTCCCATGAGGGTTTTTTCCCCTCTGCAGGTGTCTTCAAGACCACTGAGTAGCTAACAATACAGCATTTCCCAGGGGGCACTGCCATATGTTATCGGTTGAGATCTTAGCTTTGTTTATAGGCAGGATGGTGTAATAACTATGAAGTAACACCTCCTGAGGGCTCCAAGCCCTGCAGCCATAAGGTGGGCGATCAGTGCCCAGTGCAGAAGGATTTTCTGGGTGATGGTGCTGAAGCTTCTCCCAACAACAGGTCGCATTTTGTCCCAACTTATGTCCCCATTACAGCGCTGCAACGTGCTTACTGACACTATGCTTCTTGTGTGCCACACTTTCCCCTCCGCACTCCAGCGTGGCCTGCTGGAGAGAGGGATTTGTCCAGTCACTTGACACTTCAGAGCCAGACTCTCACCACAATATATTGCCACCTAATTCTTTTTCCAGAGGCTGATCTGCAAGGGAGCTAAGGAGATCTGCTATACTGCTAAGACCACATGACACCCAATAACTTCACCATTAATGCAACAAGACTCAGGACCAGCCACGTTGGGAGAGGCTTTGGTCTACCCCTACCGTAGAACATCTGCAGACATGGGGAACCCACAGAGTTTATTCTGACAGCCCCTTAGATGGCAGTGACTAGGGTTTGGGGAAAGCAGAGCATTGCACCATAAATCATTCCCATTTGACAGAAGGTGGAACAGGATCACTAAGGGTGGACTCCTTGTTTGTTTGTTTCCTCATGTCAAACCCAACATGGTTATGAACTAAGTAAACCAAGGGGGCAACCCAACAGCCCCTGCCATTGCTCCACCCAAAAGCTTCAGCAAACTCCCTGCCCACAAACACACATGAGCTCAGGTGAGCTCACTGAATGCCAAAGGCCTGGCTAGGGAGAGATTGGCCTCATTTCACAGCCATGGGCTCACCTGGGTGGAAGATCTGTCTAGTCACCAGGTGCAGAACACATTTTGTTGAAACATTCAGATTGAAAACAAAATGTCTATGGGGTTAACAAAGCTACAAGCAAGCGGCAGGGTGTCCGAGCAAGAAGCAGAGCCTGGTCTAAGTCTGGCCCTCAGCCAAGCCCCGCAGAGTGGGAGCAGCACGTAAGAGCCCAATGTACATGGAGAACTTGGCTTTGAGCAGTCAGAACAATGCATTTATCTCGCTTGACATGCAAGAGCTGGCATGCAATGGGGGCCACAGACTAGTGCGGTCTAAGAACAAGGAGAAGGGACAGAACTAACATTTAGAAGATGTCACACAAGGCAGTGTCCCTCTCTGTAAGGCTTTGGCTGGGAGCACAAGGAACAGATTATCTCCCAGCACAGGACAGGGCTATTGCTGGTAGGGGGGCCTATGCTGGACAGTTTTATACACCAGCCTTATAGCAAGGGAACACCGTATAGATAAGTTATTTTTATATATATATATATATATATATATAAAATGAACATTATATATATAGTGACACAGTCACATCACAGGAGCGGAGAAGTTTGCTCACCATTAGCAAAAATCCTATGAAAGACTGTTGGTAACAGAGCAGCCCGTAAGCGGGAAGTAAAACAAGATAGAAGTCGATGAGTTGATGAAACAGCAAGCACTTAACATCAATACAGACAGCTGGGTAGAACCAGGCAAAACAAGGACAAAAGGAAGAGGATGGCTGCCCTTTCAATAGCCCTTACACCTGCTGACTCTAAGCCAGGAGCATGATGCCTCTACACACCAAGAACTGTAGAGGGGCAAAGGAGAGGTGGGCTCTGGGGGCCTCTCACACCCACCAGGGCATTATGTTTGAGGCTCTGGGCTTTTGAGAAGGCTGAAATTCCAACCACGTCACTCAGCCACCGTTGTCCAGTGACCAGTCCCTGTGCCCATGCTCAGCAGGCAGATATGGGCAGCATGTTGCTGGGAGTAGAGCTAACACCGCACATGGATTTTAGCAGTTGCACCCATACCACATGCCTTGGCACTCAATTTGTTTTGCTGTCTGGATGAACAGAAACTTCAGGTCAAGTCTCATGTTCCCTGAGCACCCACAGTGGGGATGTAGTGATGGCTGGGGTAGAGAGAGACACTGAATGTATCCAACCCAAAAGCCCAACAAGCACGTTTAGAGGACAAAAAGGTGCTCGTGGCAAGTGGTGAATGATTCAAGGCAGACTCTATGAATATATTCGGGACTCTCCCACAAAGCTACCCTTACAGCCCTTGGGGCCAACATAGAATATCAGGGTTGGAAGGGACCTCAGGAGGTCATCTAGTCCAACCCCCTGCTCAAAGCAGGACTAATCCCCAACATTTTCCAAAGCCACCCACACCCAGCCACTGTAGAAATGACTAATCTTTTGAGGGAGCACAATACACCACCCAGTCAGATTTCACTGAGGGCAGCCCCAGAATTCATCATCAGACCCAGACTTCAGTTTAAGAGTTTCCAATTCTGCTATGCATTTAAAAGCTGCTCTATCCAAGGCATTGCTCACCCAGAGCAAACAGTTCCCAATGATGCACCTATAGAGCTCCACCATACCACAGGCTGGCTCTCACTTTCACAGCCCCCTGGGCTCAGGCCTCTGCTAACACCCACAAAGTGACTCCCAAGAAGTCTGTGAACCTGGAGAGAAAAGCCCTCAGCCATATTCCACACTGGAGCTTCCAGTTCACATTACATTCTTCTCTCCCCTTCTGCCTATAGGGCCCTGCCTGGCAGCCCCTTAGGTCCAACCCAACATCTCCCTGGAATCTCCTTCCTCCAGGATCCCTCCTCCTAGACAGCACCACCCCCACCTCTGCCACCATGGTGCCTTTCTCCCCCGACCCACCCAAAGGATCTCCAGGCCACAAACCCTTCAGAAGCAAGCTGCATTTTCAAAAGAAAGCCCCCTGCAACATCTGAGAGATTATTGTCACGGCTGCCAATGCGAGAGGAAAAGCAATCGCCCTCCTGACCATAGTGCCCTCCTGACAGTAAGATTGGGGCTCTGGGAACATCATCTGGTGAAACACACGGGGAAGCAGGCAGCTTTTATTTCTAGGTGATTTAAACTGAACACAAGAAGTTCACGGAGTAGCTCAAAACATTCTCTCCCCCCTTCCCCAAACAAGATTCTGACTTGGAGAAAGAAGTGCCGGTATCTCCCTTGCTCTGGCCACAGCCTTCCCAGCCCCCTCGCTCCCTGTGCCTTAATAACTCCCCTCTCCGCCATCCCTAAACCCACTTTTTGTGTGAGAAAAAGACCACATGGGCTCAGGAACAGATGGACTGCTGCCCCAGCACTGTGTGGCCTTTGACTACACCCATCACTATCCCATATCTTTTGTCCAGCCCAACCCATCTGTGTCGGGTGACCCCCTACATCCACAGCTCTATTTACTGCTCTGCAGCTTACCACTCCCCCAACCCTCCCACAACCAGTTTCTGAGACACTATTACCCAGACTGGGCTTCTTGATTGTCCTTTCTTCTTGCAAGTCCCACCTCCCCCTCAGGATGCCTAGGAAGAATGGGTGAAGAAAAGGGACTGTATTGCTCCAGGACTGCATGTAGAGCTGGACCAGTCCTGCCACTGCACATGCCACCTCAATCCAAATACTGCACAGGGAGCACTGCGTAGCTGGGCTGCCAGGCAGGCAGCAAGCTGCCTTGGCTTCTGCAGCTGCACTAGAGGCTACAGCACCCAATCAATAGTTTTACATTATTTAAAGGAGCCAGCTGCCCCAGAAGCACCATGCACCTTTAACACTTCCAGCCCAGCTGGGGTTATGTGTTCTTCCTTTAAACAGGGCAATGTGGTGGCTTCCCCCATCTTCCTGCTCCACTGCTCCCCAGTGCTGACTTCACCTGCTGCTTCAGCCCAAAGAGAACTGAACCTGCTCTCACTTTCATGCCCTTCTGTTCTAACAGAGCAGCGCAATGAGGGACAGCACTGGGCATATAGGTGGCATCTGAGTTCTGCTTTTCTGTGCATTGCCAGTCATTGCTCCCCCTCACACTGTCAGAGCTGAGCTGCTTACCAACTCCTTTCAATTAAACACAGGATAGTAAGAGTTCTCAAAGTTTGGCTAGTCCCTAAAAAGTGACTAAATGGCAACACAGGCTCCATATTTATTGCCTGAAGGATCCTAGAGTACCATAAACTCTCCCTATGATTTGAGGGTCACACTGGTTTAGCTGGCTCCCATAGTCAGAGGGAATAGAGATCACGCAGTTGGAATGCACTTAACTATTCAGACCGGACTCCAGCTCCCTCTCCCATAGCTGTGTGGGCGCTGTAGGAGTGGGAATGTGGTCACTGACATCGGCAGCTCTGACTCTAGGGAACACTGGGAGGAGAGCTACTACACAGAGTGGAGCTTTTATGATCATAGACCCATTTTAGTGTTCATCTCCTTTACTTAAAAGAAATGCTTCAATCAGAGAGATTCTGATCATTCTTCTTCTGTATGTAAGGAAAAAGGAAAAAAGGTCCCAGCCAGCACAATCTGTAGCTGTGAGTGGGGAGGGCTGCCTACTAGTAACAAATTCTGAGTATTGCCTCTGCATATTCACGCTTATGGGCTATACCCTCCCCAGTGCTGGGGGGAAGATCTTTAAGAAAGCACAACCTGTTAGACCACTTGTGCACCTTTGCACTTCACTGTCCTTAGAAAGGCTGCAAGGCTCCAACTGCTTCAATACACACTAGAGAAAACAAAACCCAGGCAAAGGCAGGCAGGCAGCATGACTATCCCATCATGACCTTCTTCAAGGCAATCTCTGCATAGTCCCGTTTGTGGGAATCCAGCAAGCAGTACACCCCCAGGAAGGCGTATGAGGAGTGTTAAAGACTGAAGAACAGTCATTCCAAATCAAGCCTCAGATCTAAAATGCCAAGTCAAGAGTAGATTCCTTCTCTGAATGAAGTGCTGACTCAATCAGAAAACCTGCAGGTGCCTGCGATTCTTATCAATGTGGAAAGGTAGGAGGCATAGTTCACAGATCCAGTCAAGTCTCCTTCCTATAGTATCAATGGGCTGAACTTGGGGAATGACGGTGGGCAAGTGGTTTGCTAACAAGGGGGAATCAGACATGCAACTCCTGGGAAGTGTTCCCAAATGCAGAGCTTATCAGAAAGAGAATGGAATAAGCACCAGGGCCCTGAGAGCTCCCCACTCTGGCTAAAAGATCATAGGGCTCAATACACAGCCTAATCCACTGGTGTGGACGGGATGATCTTCTAAAGTGATCCCCAAGAAATACAACATTTGTAGAGGATTTCCAACATTTTCATTCTATGCGAGTTCAAAGCCTCTGACACCTGCTGTATGGAGTCTAACCTCCGGGGAGAAGCAGAGTTTGGTGGTCTGATTTAGAAGGAATACAGATACCATACGTGGTATACATTTGAGATGAGGATACCAGTGTCCCTTTGGAGCACAGTGAAGGAGGATCAGCCACAAAAACTGTAGGCATGATCATGTATGCATGTTCTCTTTAGGTGACAGGTGAAACAAGCAAGTTCAAAGGGCAAATCCCCAAACACTGGCAGCATCAAACTGGTATAGGTCACAAGTCAGCCTGAATGCTATTGGCTAGGGCCTAGGCCTTTGGATGGATTTACTAGTGATGATGGAATGACCAAAGACAGTAGCACTGTCAGCTGGAGGGTGGTATGCCTAGATGGCAGACAGCGCACCATGGTTGCAGACGAAGTCTTAGAGGCCTTAAGAACAGCAATACAGATGAGATGGAGGCAGAGAGCAGGCACGTTGCTTTTCACTTCCCTAGGAAATGCCTGTCCAACTTCTGGCATTCACATTTCAGTGGGGATGACTTTCTGGACTGGAAGCCAATTTTCTGCACTTGGATGGCCTAGTCCAGTCAGACGATGCCCTGTGGCCCAGACCAGATGCAGTGACTCTAGGCTGGCATGCGTGGTGAGGCAATAGGTCTGAAAAATGGTAGAAGGGGCGCACAGGCACCAATACTGTTAGGTACAGGTCAAGGCCATCACTACGAGATGAACTGTGTCCCCACAGTCAGCAGCTAGCCATGCGAAAGGAACCAAGGGGGTAGGAGCCACAGAATCCTTCCATAACTTTGGCTCTGAACGGTTGTTGCCCCCAAGAGGGTGCTCATGTGGCTTCAGTGGACAATTTTCCAGGGAGTTCTCAAAACTCAACAGCACTGGGGGTGACTAAGTGTGAATAGGCAGAGGCACAAAGGCCCGATTTTGAGGCGAGGCTTAAACAACTGAGGACTCTGCCCAGAGCCAAGACTCTGGGAATTTCCAGTGCCATTTTTACTTTTAATCCCTTGCCTCAAGGACACGAACTAAACCCAAACCTAACTGACTGGAAGGGAAAGCAATTTGTGCCACTGAGCCCCTCTGTGCCCCAGGAACAGAAGAGGCAGGACAGACCCTCCTGCCCAGCCCTCTCCCCAGTCTGGTGAGGGGCAATGCTAGTACTGACATAGCCCATTCCCCCAGATATCCCTTCCAGTAGCTTCTCAGTAGCTCAGGAATTAGGCGCCCACTACTGATTGACCATGTTAACTGCTTTGTTGTTGAGGGTCACCTCTGGAGAGTCTTACCTGACCCAATCTTGATCAGTCCATTGTGCTGAATAAAGATGGTGTCACAGGTCAGGTTGCCGTGGATGATCGGGGGATCACAGGAGTGGAGGTAGCTGGGAATTCAGAACAGAACACTGGTGAAAAGAGTGCAATGGGAAGGGGAACACCCCAGCTCCTCCCTGCCCTGCTGGAAAGGCAACATTACAGAATGATATGCCAAGAGTATTTACAATATCAGGGCGATACAATTCAGGAACTGGGTGTGCACAGTCTTTGGGTGAGGAGACAAAGAATAAGACACAATAAAACTGGCTCCTGCTAAGGAACCCCAGGAAAGAAGGAAAGGAAACTATCGCTGACCAACTCTTGGAGCCCAAAAGCCTAGGATGCCACAAATGGAGGATGGGGTGGGAAGGGAAGGAAGAGAAATATTACTTGTCCTGATGTCTGATGAGAAGAATGCCACAGGGGTTTCAAAAATGTTCAGACGTTATACCGAGACAAACCAGAGTCTGAAAGCAAAGTCCACCCCAAAAGGGACACCCATTCTGATCTTATTTACTGGGAACCAAGAAGGTACCCAGTATTGTACAGACGTTAGACCTAGCCCTTGTCCCAGCAAGCATGCAGTCTAGTATGCATGCACACACACAGTTCAGATACCTGGATCAAGAAGGGCCTCTCGGGTACCCTACACACACACACTTTGGCCTACTAGGTATTTATACCTTGCACATCAGTGTGGTTTCCATGCAGTCAAGGTAAGCTAAATCCCTAGAGCTGACTGTCTTTGGGCCCATGTGTTTAGACAAGGGGGTTCTTAGCAGAGAGCCATCAGTTCTGGAACTTATTCCCCAGCCCTTGGCCCAGGCTCTTTAAAGAGCCAGAAGTAGAGATTATATCTGCATCTTTTGTTAGCCAAGTTAACAGCCTGAGGGGCTCACTGGATGCCCCACTATTTCTGGATATCTGTGCTTGGCAAAAATGGTAGTGATGGGATGATTCAGGCCTTCCTCTTTGCAAGGCTGAATATTTCACTCTACTTTTGTAACTTGCTAGTGATGGGGTGAATGAGTTTACAATTTAAAAAGTAACCTGGGGCTCACGGTGTCCCCAGCTGCCCACAGGTCCAGTCTGAATCTGCCTCTGGGAGGAGCAGGATTACCAGCAGAAGAGGAAGTGGGGAGGAGGTCGTCATATTTGAAACCAAGTCTACTAATAAGAGTAGCTTTGTCTAGACTGCCTAATTAGTAGGCTGCACACTTCCATCCCACAGATAATCAGGAAGACTGGCTCAGGCTGCCGAACTCCAGAACAGCTGGCCATTCATACACAGGGCATCTCCCTACTTCACCTACCTGAGAGCAGAGAGGATCTGGGTGCACCAGCGCTTCCACGCCTAAAAATACAAGGTGAAGTACAAGTCACAATCAGCAAGTAGGACTAACTGCTACTAATTCAGCTCATCTGGAGGAAGGCGCCTTTCCTGCTGCAGCCCGGCCTCTAAGCTCCAGTCCATCCCAGCTGTACTGGTGAATGGTAACCATGGATCCTCACTCCCATGCTCAACCCAGCCCCCACACTCATGCAGTGACCAAGAAATCCCCCACCATCTTTCTGTACTCTAGGATGACTGCAGAGCCCCTCCTTCCACTCAGGTACACGCAGGAGAGAGGTGTGCACAATCTGTGCACTTCTCAAAACTAGCTCATTCCCTCTGCAGAGTTACATCAACCTGCCTGATGCTTTCCTGGAGAGCCACTCCTAGTTATGCTGGCTGACTTTGCCAGGGATGGCAGCTGAATGGAGCTTCTACAGGGACAGTAGACAGGGACAGAGCAAGCCTCAACCATAAGCAGGGGCCTGTGAAAAGAGCGGGCCCAGACAAAGCAGGGCACACATGCAGGAGGAGAGATTACCTTTTCATTCATTGTCTTGTGGTTCTTCTTTGTCTTCTTCAGGAACTGTTTCAAGCTGCCTGAGGACATGTACTCCGTGATGAAAATCACCTGCAGGGACAAGATGAGATATTACCTGCAGCTTCCCCTCTAGCCCGCAGTATCCCCAGCGAGTGGATAAGAGGAGCTTCTTACACCACTTACCCTGGCCTTGTTCTCCTTTACATCAGCCCAGTACTTGTGGAATTTCACAATATTCAAGTGTTCCAGCTGGATCAGGTTGTCAAAGACAGCTTTAACCTTCTCCTATGACAACCAGACAAGCAGAACCACATTACCATCCTAAGCCAAGGAACGTTCCCATCGATTCCCCAACCTTCTCTTCTCCCATGTCTGAGGACCCAGGCATTCCAACGCCATGCACTACCCCATGGCATTGTTCCCACTGGTGTGCCTAACACTAGCAGCATCTGACCCCAATGCTAGATACAAACTGCGAGCCTTGCCCCCTAACTATGGCTGCACATTTGGCCACCGATATTGACAGATTCAAATCATGTTCCACATCCAAGGAGAAGAGCCTGACAGAACCAGCCTGTCATACTTTCTGCACTGGAAGCGCAACACAGTTCAGTTCCAAGCATGCCCAGAGGCCTGCACGTTCAGTTGGAGAATCAGAGCAATTCAACGCTCCTGTCAGATCGGCTGGGTTTATAAAACTCTATGCTATGTAACTATACTCAGCCACCATGGTCTATGATCCCCACCTGGCCACAGGACACATTCTTGGCACAAGGTGCAGGACAGCCTTCACCCTAACTTACCTCCTGAAGCTTAAAATTCTTGCGCTCGGAAAATTGAACCTCATTCCAAACAACTTCCACACCTTCTTCTGTATCCATCGCCAGGTAGGCACTATCAATCCCAGGGACGTTGCGCTGATTCACCTGGACAGAGAGATGGGGACAGATGTGAAGCTCCTAAGGTAGGGAAACACCAGTCACTCATTTATAGTTTCCTCCTACACTGAGCTTACGGCCTCAAGTCCACTTAGTCACAGGGTGCAATCTGAGACTTGGTTATTCATGTAAGGTATGGTCTGTCCCAGCAGAGTCTACACTCTAAGCCACACGTGTAGAGGCAGACCAGGGGTCATGTGGGCAGGAGAGGAGGGAATGCTCTAGGGAGAGAACTTTTTGCACAGACATTAGCTTGTAATTTAAGTTACCTCATAGCATTGATTTGTTTGTATCATTTATGATATTTCTAGTTCTATCAGAATCATGCCCCCATGCAGATCCAGGGTGTGAAGAGAGGACCCACATGTGGAAACCAAGCAGACATGAAGCGTCAGGAGAGATTTGCAAGGAGTGATGTTGCTTGAAGCACAGAAGCCATTTCAGGCACAGGGGAATCAAGACAGTTGTGAGATGCACAGCTGTCTACACAGTTGTTGCACCAATTTAAGTAGAACAGATTGAAACTGTTGATAGTACTTCAGCAGGCATCAGCAGACTTACCAATGAACAGTTATACCCCAGTGCGAGTATGCCCACGCTAGAGATATGCGAAGAGTGCACAGACGAGCTCCAAGGAAGTATAGAGATGAGCAGACAAAGCATGAGAGGGACAAAGATGCCTTCGTACAGATAAGCTTTTAAGAGCCAAGGAGAGCCTGAGGGTAAGGGAAAGGTGCTTGAATGCCAGTTAGAGAGACTTGAGGAAGAGCAAGTCACAGCAGCAGGAAATGTTGCAGTCCCTTGCTACTGGTAAGGTACATTTTCCCATGACATGCAGCAGCAGCCAAGGATCTACTAGGAACGTGGCCCGCATGTCCCTGCTGCCACAAGCCAAGCAGGTGGAACCACCCAGTCTGAGAAATAGCTGTTGCTGGAGTCGCTCAAGAAGCCGGTAAGACCTGCAGGAGGAGGTTGCAGGTCTGCATGGAATCTGGAAGTGAGAGGACTTCACCAATGGGATGCACATCGAAGCATCTGGGACCGAGGATGGTAGCCGACTTCACATGACTAGAGCATCACCAGAGGATGGAGGAAAACAGTCTGCTCTGCAGGGAGTAGATTGGCCACTTGGAGCAGTTCTCCACCCCCAACCCCAGATCCCCAACCCAGCATGGTCAAGCACCAGTATGCTGCACTGGCAACATGAGGGGAGGAGAAGCCACCTCCCCACAAGGCTGGGAGCCTCACAGCCACCGCACCCAAGAGAAAGCAGCATAGAAAGCTAGTTGTCAGGGACTCCCTTCTGAGGGTGATGGAGGTTTCGATCTACTGACCTGATGTCCCATGTGGTGTGCTGCCTGCCTAGAGCCCACATCTGAGACATTACGGAAAGGTTACCATGGCTCATCTGTCCCCCGATAGCTACCCCATGCTGCTCATCCATGTGTGTACTTATGGTATTTGTCAGATGTGACCCTGAGCAGATCAGCAGTGACTACAGGTCTCTGGAAGCAAGGGTGGAGAAGTCAGCAGTACAGCTGATGTTGCCGGGGGATCATAGAAAATTACAATAGGGTAATAGGAGCCACATGTGGGAAATCAGAGGGGGACTCTTTTCAACACCTCAGGTGCCTACAGACAAATGCAAGGAGTACAGAAAACAAACAAGAACTAGAAGTATTCAGTAATAATTTAGTTTATGGATTAACTAACCAATCTTCTGACGGGACTATTGGTAGAGAGAGTGATAGAGTCTGTTCAGGAAAGGCAGAGAAAGAGGGAGGTGACAGTGTGTTATACATGAAGAATCTATACTGTAAGAGGGTCAAGCTCTGGAACAGGCTTCAAGGGAGGTTGTGGAATCCCCAACACTGGAGGTTTTTAGGAACAGGCTGGTCAAACCCCTGGCAGGGATGGTCTAGGGTTCCTTGTCCTGCCTCAGCGCAGGAGGCTAAACTCTATGACCTCTGAGATCTCTTCCAGCCTTACACTTCTATTACTCTTTTACTTCAACACCCCAATGATTTGCTCAGACCATTTCCCTCCATCAGGGCCTGTCATTTCTAGATCACCTTCTACTATTACTAGTGCTCTACTGACATACAAGTCTTGGTTCTGTGAGGCACCTGGGGTATGTCTACACTGCAATAAACGTGCACTATGTCCATGGCTGGCTGAAGTCAGCTGACTTGGGTTCACAGGATTATAAAATTGCGAGATGGGAGGTCTCAGAGCCCCAGGGTCCAGGCCGAGCCTCGACATTGCAATTTTATAACCCCACAGCCTATGCCCCAAGAGCCCAAGTCAGCTGATCCAGACTCAGACTCATTGTGATTTTAAAAAACAAACAAGCCAGTGTACCACATACACTCAGAGGCTCCAAATCTGGGTCACATCCTGTTGTATTAAGCACTGTTCAAATACATAGGAGATTGTCCCTGCCCCAAAGTGCTTCCAAATTTAGAGACAAGGTGGGGAAGATGAGCACAGATGCATTTTATAAATGGCTGCAATTTCTTAATCCTTTTACAATAAGGCACTGACTACTCCCATTTGCCTCTGCCTGGCCATCACTACAAACACACAGGAATCACACCACTAACATGATCCTACATCTGGGATGGAAAGCAGCTGCTGTTTACCAACAACAACTAGCTACACAAACAGATCAGGAAAATGAATGACACCATATCAGACTGAAATTGCATGAAGTTTTAGCCAGTGAGAGTCTTTATATTTGAATTTGTCAAACACACAAGGCCCTCATCTCTCCTACTGCACGTGGAATCTGGGCTGCTTACGCTCACTCAGGACTTCGGTGTTACATCTCTCCACCAGAAGCACAACACCCTTAGCACCATGCTGGGACCCTTGGGTCAGCACTGATTCAGCCAGGGATCAGCCATCCAACCTGGCTGCTGAAAATCAATGATTTAAAAAACAAAACTGGATTTAAATTGATATTATTTAAATACGTTTTTCTTTTTCCAAAATAAACCTGTTAAATGAAATCTAAACATATATTTTGTATTAAATTAAGGCCTAAATTTATTATAACCTCTTAAAACATTTCAATAAAAAAAAGTATGCTGAATCCATGAGCCTCTATCAAAAACTGAGTTAAAGGCCGATTTTCTATATAAAGAAAGAATCAGAGGAAAAACCTCTAACTTTTGAGATCAAGCTTTATAAATATGGCACAATAGGTTATGTACTGTATTAAGGGCTTGTTTTAATAAAAAAGTTATATGCTATTGTATTTAAATGCCAGTTACCATCATAAAGTAGCTTGACACAAAGCATAAGCAAAAAAGTTACTTATCTAATAAATAAGCAATTTATCAGTCAGTTTTCTACATACTAAAAATACAGAATTAATAAGAACCTGAAAATATTAAGTAACGTAACTGCTTAAATAAAAAGTATGTAGTTATAATGTACCCTCCTAGGGAGAAAAATTATTTATCAAATCTAGCATAAAGACTCTGTTTCGTTGTAAATCGACCAACTTTAAATGGCTGTATCAACCATTGAGAATGCACCTCTTTAAAAGTCTATTTAAATGCAGGCTTTCCACTTGATGTAAATCAATCCACCTGGAGCACTGCAGCACAGCAAAGGGCATTTGGTCAGTACTGACAAGATTGTTTTCTCATCTTGGGTGATTGAGAAGGCAGACTTTAATGTCACAAGTTGGGTTCTCCTTGGAGAGGAGGCCAGACATCACACCCTCCTTAGTTTGTGAAAGTCCCATGACGGAGACATCCCCCACTACAAATTTGCTCACTGCTTCAGGTCCCTCCATCCAATGCCAAATCACAGCCTGTCCTAGATGTCTCAGCATCAACTAAAATGTAACATAGCCCAACAGAATACCTGCTCTTTCCTTCCTATCGCTACAGACAGAGAAGTTACCTACCAGTCGTCAGAGTGCCCTTTGCATACGCACACTTGTAGGATTGGCATCTCTCGGTGTAACATCTTCTAGAGATGACTGTCCTTTGGGGCCACTTTTCCCTTCCTCCCCCTACCCTGCAGACAGTTCTGAAGACATAAGGGGCAGTGGCCCCAACCACCTCCCAGTTCCTTCTTTACTTTTGGAATTCTTGACCTGAGACCGAAGTGGGGGAAGGTGGGCTGAACTGTGAATGTGCAGAGAGGATGCGCGCGCGCACACACACACACACACACACACACACACACACCCCACTGTTAAAATGCTGGGGTCAGGTCTGATGCCCACAATCCAAGAAGGAAGTTGATAAATTGGAGAGGGTTCAAAGAAAAGCCACGAGAACGATTAAAGGATTAGAAAATCTGCTTTATAGTGATTGAGCTCCTTGAGACTATCTATTTAGCTGAACAAAGAAGGCTACGTTGATCTCCGTACCTACATGGGGAATATTTCATAATGAGCTCTTCAATCTAGCAGAGAAAGTTCTAACACAATCTAATGGCTGGAAACTGAAGCTAGACAAACTCAGACTGGAAATAAGGCATACATTTTTAACAGCAAAGGTAATTAACCATTGTTCATGGCGGATTCTCTAACAGTGACAATGTTTAAATCCAGATTGTATGCATGTTTGTTTTTTAAAAACTGCTCTAGGAATTATTTTGGGGAACTTCTCTGGCCTGTGTTACACGTGAGGTCAGACTAGATGATCCTGATGGTTCTTTCTGAAATCTTGGAATCTGAAGTTACTGGTACGCAACCTTTTTCTTCTTCCAGTGGCCTCTACATATTTCTACTTGTGGGAAATTAGCAACCAGTACAATTCCTGCACCAGGAAGGTGGGTTAAGAATTTCTAAGTGAACAGGAACTACTAAACTGCCAAAATGAGAATCAGCTCTAGATGGCACGTCAAGAGAATTAGAAGCGAATGTAATTTTGCTCTCCCAGATCATACCTCAGTTATGGACACTTTATTTCAAAACACAAGTATATCTTCAAATAATAGCTTTGCAAATTCTAAGAAAACACAGACTAAAGGCCTGCAATGGCTGCTGCCTTTTGATTAGCTGAAAGCCTTTTTCTATATCCAGGTGAATTCACACCCAAGTAGTCATAGCAGGGTGTAAAAGGGAAAACAGATAAGTTAATGGCCTGTTCAAGATGGAAACAGATGACTTGAGACTGGAAGTGGAGATGAGGACATCAACCAAATCACATTTCCCACATGGACTACAGTTTATAGAGGACTGAGTATTTGGCCAGTATCTCATTAAGTCTATGGACTGTAGCTGTTGACAGGTGTCTAGTAAAAAGTAAATATTCTGACAAATAGCAGTCCAGAGGTCCCAAGGTTTGACACATAAAAGACTACAACTCCAAATCAAGAAAGATACATGTGTTGGGAGGGAATATCCGCACCCTTCAGCATAGCTAAATGAATATGCAAAATGACCACCATCATCAGGTGGGCAATCAAGTGTACTGGTAAGAAGAAATCTAGTTTCCTTTAGCACTGTCACCAAGGCAAAGAAGTTAACTCAAAACAACCCTAGCAGTACATGGAGCAGCCCTTCCATGAACTAGGGTATTAGAAGGCGAATGAGGACTGCTGTCCTCAATGTTACAATCCATGCAGCTTTAAAGAGTATGGCAACCACTCCTGAGACTACACGGCCTTGCCACACAAGGCCTCTCTTCTGAACAGACTGGGCCCTCTGGATGACATCTTTGATGCTTTAGCCCCAGCACACTATTTTACTGAAGTATCAGAAAGATCGTGGACCTTCCTCCTCCACGTACGTGTTCTCATCTTGTTTTAAACTTACCTGAGGGCTTAGCTCAGGACAATGAGCAATGAAAAGCACTTCCCTTGTAAATTAAGGGTTCTCATCTAAGATTCACCCTGTCAACAGTTGGTGCGTAGTGCTATTCCTCTGTCACAGCACATGAAAACTGCTACCTACCAAGTGACATAAGTATTCTATCACTTCTCACAGGGCAAACTCCAGCCCTCTGACCAGTCCAACTAGTCCCAAGTATCCATGGGCACTTTATTTTAAGCAGCAAACTTTGTTTTATTTTTTTTTAAAGCAAACTCTGCTATCCTGACCTCATGTGGCTCAGACATTAGGGCAGCATTTCTCAAATGTAGCCACAGTCTCCTGGGCAGTGATTGTGGTGGGCAAAGCAGTGTTACCTAACATACAAATATCACTTTTCACAGAAATAGACTTACTAACTAGCAAGGTGGGCTTTTCCACCCCAAAAGCAACCAAAGAAGCAAAACAATAAAAAAAAAGAATGTGCAAAGCACTTTATTTGTGTCTATTCTGTTTCGGTCCAGTAAGGACTAGAGACAACTGTGTATTATTTTTATTATTGGAGTCTGCAATAAAAACCTACATAAACAAATTACGATTGGACACGTATATGTGCATATTTGTTTTTCTTAAAGTATTTTAGGAAAAATGGTCAGAGCAGCCACCAGCAAGAGTTGGTGGCCACACTCTGAGGCCACCAAAAAATGTCTCAAGAATGCCCTAATGCAGGGGATCTCATCACTATTTGGACTCCAGTCCACAGAAAGGTTCCTTAGAAGCTCAGTCAATCTCAACTGACTACACATAAATAGAAGCCTGCAGAGCTGGTGATCCAATAATCAGCAGGTGACAGTGGAGCAGACCTCAAGAAAGCTCCTTATGGCTACGCATCAGAACAGCCATTCTGGATCAGACCAATGGTCCATCTAGCCCAGGATTCGGTGTTCCTACAGGGGCCAATGCCAGGTGCTTCAGAGGGAATGAACAAATCAGGGCAATTTATTGAGTGATCCATTCCCTGTCATCCAGTCCCAGCTTCTGACAAGCACAGGTTTAGGGACACCCAGAGCATGGGGTTGCAACCTTTACCATCTCCTAACAGGTCCGTCAATGGTTATCCTCCATAATTTTTTTAAACCCATTTATACTTTTGGTCTTCATAATATCTCTTGGCAAGGAGTTCCACAGGCCTACTGTGTGGTGTTGTGTGAAGAACAAACAGGAGCAGCCAACATGAGTTTTGCAAGGGAATTCTCCAGATGAGGAGGAGCAACTACAAGACCCCTGGGGTGAGTTTGCTATCTGTCTGCTGTTGTGTGCTTGGTTGCCGCGTGCCTGCTTGACTGAAGTTTCTAGTGTGGTCTGTTTGGAGGGCTGTGTACTGAGCCTAGCAACCTGCTAGGCAAGGCCAAGAGCTTCTTAATGAGGGTCTGGCCTGCCATGCTTTGATTCCTAACCCTTTAGGATTCCTTGCCAAAGGGGTGGCCTGACTCACGGAGAATATGTGGTTTAAAATGCCAGCTCATAAGAGACAAGAACTAGCAAACAGGAGCACCAAACAAGAGTTTTGCAAGAGAGTTTAGAGAAGGAGCATGAGAGCCAGATATACCTAACAAACACTCTCTAAACTTGGGCCAATAACTCCCCTCAACCAAAAACAAAACAAAAAAAACAGCAAGAGTAAAAATAACGGAGGCAGAAGTCCAGTAGCCGAGTGGAGGGGGTATCTAGTTTATTGCACTGACTGCAGCATGTACGACTGGCCTTGGGGGCAGGTGGAATGTGCGTGCATTCAGGGCAAACAGCTCCAGCACTCAGAGACAGCGTACGGGCTCTGGAGACCAGAGTGACTCAACTGGAGGAGCTAAGGGAGACAGAGCTGTACATAGACAAGTCTTCTGGGACTAGGGATATAAAAGTTTAACCGGTTAACCAGTCTTATCGGTTTTAGAAAACGGTTAACAATTAAATTCCACTGACCCCTGAGGCGGCAGCTGAAGTACCTGGCCACAGGGGCACAGCAGCAGGCAACTGAACCCCACTTAAAACCTGGGGGTGCTGCAGCACCCCGTGGACCTCCTTAGTTCCTCGGTTAAACGTTTAACCATGTAACTGATAAAATTTTATCAGTTACATGGTTACTTTCTTTAGCCGCTATTCACATCCCTACCCAGGACACAGCAGAGCAATCCAACCCACAGTCTAACAGCCTCTGTGTTGTTGAGGAGGGGGAATGTATTTGGGAAGGAGAACATCAAGAGGGAGTGGAAAGAAACAATTGCATAGTTTGAACCCTTACAGACGATGTAATGGTATCCTTGTGCATTAAGTATACCACTCAAGGGGACGGGACTCCTATGTAACAGATAATAATCTAGAATTAGAAATACAGATAGTTGGGTTTGTGATGAGCAGGAGAACTGTATGGTAAATTGCCTGCCCAGTTCAAAGTTTGTGGACCTCTCAATACATCTAGGAGCACTGTAGGAAAGAAGAGAGGTCCTGGAGGCCAAATTTAGCCTGCTAGGTAAAAGATTAAAGTCCAGGACTCCATAGTAGCCATTCTCTGAAATGCTTCCAGTTCCACACGCAGGGTCAGTTAGACAGGCAGAACTGCAGGGTCTCACTGTGTGGATGAGACAATGGTGTAAGGAGGAAGGATTCAGGTTTATCCAAAACTAGGAAACTTTTTGGGAAAGGAGGACCCTATACAGGCAGGACGGGCTCCACCTAAACCAAACCAGATTGCTGGTATGTCAAATTAAAAGGCCATAGAGGAGTTTTTACATTAAAGGCATAAGACAGACAAAAGATATGGAGAAGCATACGGTTCAGAAAGACATATCCCTTAGAGGAAGATTAATGTGGATTCTCTACAACTCAGCAAAGAGAAGAGGAATCGAAGTTAAGTACAGGTAGGAACTGAAGAGAATTAGTCAAACAGAACAGTCCAATTGAATTACACCACATGAAGGCAGACAACTAAATACTGATAAATTTTATAAGTATTTGTATACAAATACAAGAATTAAGATGGGTGAACCCGAGTGATGTACTAAATAAGGATATTGATATAATAGACATCACAGAAACTTGGTGGAACAATGATAATCAATGGGACACAGTAATACCAGATTTCAGAATGGTAGCCATGTTAGGCTGTATTGGGGGGGGGGACACCACAAGGAGCACTTGTGGCACCTTAGAGACTAACAAATTTATTTGGGCATATGCTTTCGTGTACGTGTATTTGGGCATACGCTAAAACCCACTTCATCGGATGCATGCTGTGGAAAATACAGTAGGGAGAGAGAGAGAGAGAGAGAGAGAGAGAGAGTGTACACACACACACACACACACAAAATGAGTGTTGCCATACCAATTGTAATAAGACCAACTAATTAAGGTGGGCTATTGTCAGCAGGAGGAAAAAAACCCTTTTGTAGTGATAATCAGGATGGCCCAGTACCTCCAAGATTATTAGCCAAGATGATCAGGGACACGATCCCATGCTCTTGGTGTGCCTAAGCCTCTGCCTGCCAGAAGCTGGGACTGGACAAGACAGGATAGATCACTTGATAATTCCCCTGTTCTGTTCATTCCCTTTGAAGCGTCTGGCACCAGCCACTGTCAGAAGGCAGGACACGGGGCTAGACGGACCATGGGTCTGGCCCCGTACAGCCATTCTTATGTCCCCCTGCTGCAGAGAAGTTAATGCCAAGTGACTCCACAGTAGACTACAGCCCTAGAGGGTGCCTCCAATGACACCTTTCAGCCTGCCAGTATCCGGGCAAGCCTGTGATCACAGAATCTATTGCCCACAAGGGTAGTTGCAGGGAGGCGCACGGTTTCCCCACAAACACCCCCAAGCCCTGAGCAAGCTCACCCCTGCTGCTTGCTCCGGTCAGAGGCCGATGCTCTTTTCCTCCCCAATACCCAGTTTCCATGGCAGCGCAACAGGGACTCCTCTGGCAAGGGAAGCAGCATCACAGGGCAGAGGAAAATGAAGCCGGTTGAGTTTAAGACATCAGGGGGCCTCATGACGCAGGGAGGCTGCAGGGAGAAAGCCCAGCACCGACAGGCACTGGATGATGAGCAGTCTGTGGAATCACCTATCCCACTCTCACGCTGCAGGCCCTGAGGGCATGTGCTCTGCACAGCAGGCACTTGGAAGGAACCAGCCGGCACTATCACACTGCTACAGCCTGCTGCAGCCACAAGTCATTATAGGATTAAAGCCAAAATTTCTTCTACACCCTCCTCTTCATCCCCCTTTCCCCATTATATCAGCTCCTTGTCTTCTTCCGTGCAGCATGTAGCACCAAGCATGCCCAGGGCGCTCAAGTGATCTCAAGCCAGCGCCACCACAACCATTTCAATTTCTCCATCAAATTAACCCTTCCAAGTCTACTGACCACTGACTGTGAACCTTAATCTTCAGGGCAACCACAGACTCTGGCTGCATCATGAGCTTCGATACAATTACAGTAATCAATAAAAATTTAGATGCTCTTTCAAGGTGGTTGAAAAAAAAACTTCAGGCACTTGTGGGTAATTGGATGCAATCAGTGTCCTCCCATCTGGAGCAAGCTGAGAAAGCAACTTGGTTACTAGAGAAAAGCAAACACACAGATCCAGTACTATTTACTTCTGCTAAGTATGCCAGCTGTGCACAGGTGCATCTGGTTCAAGTGCCAGTCACAAGGGGTCTGCAGACCCCAAGGTAACACTACAGGGCTGGAAAGTTCTAACAACAAATTAAAATAAATTCTGTTCTATGTCTACACCAGAGTTTTTAACCTCATGTTGGTTGTCTGTCAATTAACATGTTTGTAAAGGCTAGTGTGGACATTAATGAAATGCTTGTTTAACACATTTGAAGCCATGTTTTAGCTATGCAAGGCCAGGCTAAAAGAGCAAGCTAATCTAACTTCCAACTTCCTTGGCTGTATTGCAACAGGGCTTTTCAATCCTGATGAGATAACCTGATTGAGCTAACATTGAAACATATCCTTTCTGTAAAGATAGGGCTTTAGTGGACAAAGATTCATTTGTTCTGGCCCAGGGATGCATACAAGACCCGATGTACTCTCTGGACAGTGCACTAGGAAGGCAGAAAAATGAGCTAAAGCTGCCAGAGAAACATTGTGAGATCTGGGGTTCTTGGTCATTCTTTGGTTTTCATTGCTTAGTGAAATACCCAGTGAGCATCATGGGAAGGGAAAGGTAGTTTTCTAGTAACTGCCATAAATAGCATGAGAGGTAAATTGCAGGATCTTCCACAGATCTGCACTGGGACCTGCGCTGTTCAACATATTCATAATAAATCTGGAAAAGGGGGTAAACAGTGAGGTAGCAAAATTTCCAGATGATACAAAATTACTTGATTATACAAAATTAAGCTGACTGCAAAGAGTTACAAAGTGATCTCACTAAGCTGGTGACTTTTTGTCCTAAGACTACAGGAGTGTTAACAGGCCATTTCACCTCAAATGGTCCCTTAGAAAGTTTAGTATAAGTAGTTAGTACACAATCTGTTTAACCTTGTATTTAGGTGCAACACTGAGTACATTTCCCAGACCTGAGGAAGACTGCTGCCATACATACAAAAGGATGAGGTCTAAATTATCTGTTACCACTCAAGATAGATCTTGGAGATGTTTAAGTGTTTTGTTGACACAGCTATCCACAGCTGGGACCCCACAACCTTAGCCCCAATCCACCACAAGGAACACACAAACCCCGAGGTAGGAATCTGAGGCAATTTTCAAAGGGGCAATTCTGATGAGAAGCTGCTAGGTAACCATATTATGCACTTAGGATCACGGAGCAGCCCATGAAGGTGTGCCTTAACAATTCCTATATTCCAAGGCCGGAAGGGACCATTGTGATCATCTAGTCTGACCTCCTGTATAACACATGCTAGAGAACTGCCCCAAAATAATTCCTAGAGCAGATCTTTTAGAAAAACATCCAATCTTCATTTAAGAATTTCCACTAATGGAGAATCTACCATGACCCTTGGTAAATTGTTCCCATGGTTAATTACTCTCATTTAAAACTTTAGGTCTTTTTTCTAATGTTTCTATCCTGCATTTCACTGATTCAAAGTGTTGTCATTCAATAACCTGCATAAAGAATTTTAAGTTCTTAGAAAGAATTTGAGTTAGTCTCTGGCATATAGAATTTTACCAGCTCTCTGGCTATGAATGTGGGATGTCACTATAAAAACTTGTTTCCATTGACTCACCACTTTCCATGTTTGGGCTCAGTCAAGGGGTACATATTTATGGGGAAGAATGGCTGAGAAACAAGGAAGTGGGAGGAAAACTACTGAAGACAGATGTGCAGCATTTTAAGACTTTTTTCCTCACTTGTGACTCAAACTATATACTTTGTAACTACAAGCCCCTTGTAGGGGGTTGTCCTATTGCAAGACTGGTAGGAGAGTGAAGTGGAAAGGAAAAAAAAAAACAAAAAACGTTTCTGAACATGTTCCCTTGGTACCCAATAAAGTGTACAATAAAAAAAGATAAGCACTTAATAGCTATCATCATTCTATTAGCAAATCCTAGTGAAAACCTGCCCTCTTCTTGGTGACTTGCCAAGGCCCCAGTGTTCTCCAGCTGCTACATATGGTCTCACTAGATTAAAACCCATTGCCAAATTCTGTACAATTATAAAGAAACCTAGGCCGTTACATACACCAAACTACACTAAAAGAATTTTAGGTCGCAAAGTCAATGATCCAAAAGAAAGGAAATGCCAAAATGAAGGTTGCCTGTGTAACTTTAATTCTGTTCCCCAATGCATATCCATCATGATGTAGTCTAATGATCACACACTGTTTTGTTCCACAGGCATTTGCCTCTTTCAGTGCACAGGATGGATGATGCTCAGGGAATGAATCAGCTGTGTAATGACTAGAGGGTTTTCAACAGGATCACTACCTCACTGCTGCAAAAATTAGGAGGTGGTGCACAGTGTATAAAAGTTTGTCTACACAGAGAAATTAGCTGAACAGTTGTTCCACTATAGCTCCATCTGTGAGCACTGTATTGGAATCAAAGTCACTTTAATTCCAAAATAATTAGTGCACTTCCATAGCAATTTTTCTGGAATAAAATGACTTATTCCAGAACAGCATCCACACAAGGACTATTCATGAATAGTTTATTCTGCTACAACTAGTCCAGTCAATTTCCCCATGTAGGCAAGCCTTAAGGAAGATTTTTTCTGCAGAAAGACCACATGGTTAAGATAACGGAATACCACCCAGAAAAAAATGTTTTCTATCCAACCCACACACTTCATATGTGACCATTGGGCAAGTCAAGCCAAAATTTGCATAGACAGCCACTAGCTGTGTGTTCCTCATTTTCTGGGTGCCTCACTTGAGATACATGGAGCCTGACTTTCAGAAGTGGTAAGCACTCACAACTTCAGTGAAATCAAAGGGAACTGTAGATGCTGAGCATCTCTAGCAGGAAGGCAGTTTGATCTGGAGGAATGAAGAGTCAGGGGTTCTGCCCCTGGCTCACTGTGGGGCATTGGACAGGTCCCTTTGCTCATTTATTTTAGGTTTTCCATTATTAAATATTGCCACATTTTCCCACCTAAGCTTATAGAAATGCCAAATATTCTGGAAAATGTACAGCTGGAGAAGTTTGCAACTTTTGGCCTTAATCTGCAAAAACCCCCTCTACCGCACAAGCATGCTGCAGAGAAATGATTTAATGTTTGTTAGGCTCCAATACACCAGCGATAAGCACCACAGAAAAGGCCATGAAGCCATTAGTCATTCCATGTGTGGATATCTGGGCGTGCCGTCAATGAGGCACGGGGCCACATACTGAGTTAAGATGTTAAACAGAAATACTGAGCAGCTGCCTCATTCCTTAACCACCATTCATCCTGGGTGCTTAGGAAGATGGGGCCCTACGAAGGAAACAACATGTGCTCGCATAACTGTAGACTATCATCCCACCACACACAAGCAGGCAGTTATGGTAGAGTGTACATACCCTCCTTGTACCCATCAAGGGTATGCCTTTACTAGGAAACAAGGTGTGCTCTTACCTGGTATTAGCTAACATGAGATCAAATTAAAAACAAGGCACCACATGGTTTTTGCATGTATTAACAGGTCAATATAAAGACTATGAGCAAGTCTTGGGTTCACCTTGACCTTCTAACTTAGTGAAGACAAAGCAGTGGTAGTTTTAACACCTAAGAAGTTACCTAATAATACCGGACATGAAGTAAGTGTGCACTTTTTTTCCCTAGTAAAGCCAAGCTCTGAGAAGAGAGGATGGGGTGCGTCTTGTATGATCCTCAAGATCACATTTGTTTTAGCAGACCGCATCAGGAAGCAAATCCCAGACCCAAGGACTCCTCACAGACAAGTCATGTCACCTGCCTGGAGGTCAGCTTTGGTAACAGACATCTAGGACTGCGTGAAATGCACGGGCCACAGTGGAGAATGGAAGGAAGCTAGAGTCTGTGACAGCCCACTGGGGGCTTTATAAAGGGCAAACAAAACCCTATTGTGCATCAGGAGCTTAGTGCAGACCAAGCAGCATGTGAGTCAAGTTTACATGGCATACCTCTACGTAAAAGGCAGTATTTTGCACTGGCTGAAGTTCCAAGTCAAGCCCAAAATACAGCCACAACTACAAGAGTCCAGCCAGCAGCTGACAGAGAGATGGATGATTGTGGTAACCTCCACATCAGAGAAGGTTTGACAAAGACAAAGACAGCAAAACACAAATTGGCCAATGCTCTCTGGATAACCAACAACAAAGGGCTTGATGAGACATGTGCACTGATGCTACAAATACCATCTGTCATAAATATAAAGGGAAGGGTAACCACCTTTCTGGATACAGTGCTATAAAATCCCTCCTGGCCAGAGGCAAAACCCTTTCACCTGTAAAGGGTTAAGAAGCTAAGGTAACCTAGCAGGCACCTGACCCACAATGACCAATGAGGGGACAAGATACTTTCAAATCTGGAAGGAGGGGGGCAAAGGGTCTGTGTGATGCTTTTGCAGGGAACAGATCAGGAATGCAGATTCACAACCCCTGTTAGTTAGTAAATAAGTAAGTAAGTAATCTAGCTAGAAATGTATCAGATTTCCTTTTGTTTAATGGCTGGTAAAATAAGCTGTGCTGAATGGAATGTATATTCCAGCTTTTGTGTCTTTTTGTAACTTAAGATTTTGCCTAGAGAGATGCTCTATGTTTTGAATCTGATTACCCTGTAAAGTATTTACCATCCTGATTTTACTGAGGTGATTCTTTTACTTATTTAATTAAAATTCTTCTTTTAAGAACCTGATTGATTTTTCATTGTTCTTAAGAGCCAAAGGTTTGGGTCTGTGTTCACCTGTACAAATTGGTGAGGATTCTTATCAAGCCTTCCCCAGGAAAGGGGGTGTAGGGCTTAGGGGGATATCTGGGGGGAAGACATCTCCAAGGGGGCTCTTTCCCTGGTCTTTGTGTAAGACGTTTGGTGGTGGCAGCATAGGGTTCAAGGACAAGGCAAAGTTCGTACCTTGGGGAAGTTTTTAAACTAAGCTGGTAAGAATAAGCTTAGGGGGTCTTTCATGCAGGTCCCCACATCTGCACCCTAGAGTTCAGAGTGAGGAAGGAACCCCCTCACTTCTCTGTTGCCCATTTTCTGTGCAGAAGTAAACTGCACCAGCTCTAACCCAGCTTGGATAAAAAGAGAAACCCTAACTAACAGAGACCACAGATAGGCCCCTGGACTTGATATTCCAGAGACTGAGGAAAACCATTTTCAAACGGGGCTTGTGAAGTTCTCTCTTATTCCACCGTCCAAAGGGGATTAGGTAGGAGATAACTCCACCATCATGTGAAGTGCTATTCAGTAGCGCTCAGGTACATTCAGTATGTTGTCTCATTCTCTTACACAAACAGGGGCAAAGCAAACTATCATCTGGAAATGACGACAGGGTGAGGGAGAGAAGGATGTAAAGGAACCAACAGGAGAAAGCTACTTTGAGACAGGTAGGGAACAGTTCAGCTCAGGAAGGGAACCAGGTTCTATGACTAGACCACTCGCTAATAAAAAGAACCGATGGCAGCAATCTGTCCTGCTCACTCTGAGGTAGTCACATGACAACCACAGGACAAGATGCCCTGGGCTACTCAGACAGATTCGTTTTCAGAGTAGCAGCCGGGTTAGTCTGTATTCGCAAAAAGAAAAGGAGTACTTGTGGCACCTTAGAGACTAACAAATTTATTTGAGCACAAGCTTTCGTGAGCTACAGTGATGAAGCGAGCTCCTTTTCTTTTTTCAGACAGATTAGTTCACTTCTAGCCAGACCACAGAGCAGTTCCTTATCCCGAGGCTGAGCTTCCTCATCCCACCATTGGTCTTCCTGGGGAATTGTAACTCTGCACCAGCCCCAAACACTAGCTATACCCAAAAGAAAGTACAGCATTTCACCAGCTCACATAGACCCCTACCTCTGATCCTCATCACTTCCCCTATTTTCTGTGTTTCACACCCTCAATAGAGGCCATTAGAACAGCCATACTGGGTTAGACCAAAGGTCCCTCTAGCCCAGTATCCTGTCTTCTGACAGTGGTCAATGCCTAGAACAGGTAATCATCAAGTGATCCATCCCATGGCCCACTCCCAGCTTCTGGCAAACAGAGGCTAGGGACACCATCCCTGCCCATCCTGGCTAATAGCCATTGATGGATCTACCCTCCATGAATTTATCTAGTTCTTTTTTGAACCTGTTACAGTCTTGGCCTTCACAACATTACAAGTTCCCTGCCCCTTGCTCATTTGGTGGGCACTGACCTCTTCACGTCTCTTTTGCCACCGTCCACAAGGAGATTCTTCAAGGATTTCAGACTCATCTTCACTCTCCTCCTCTTCCTCCTCCTCCTGGGGCACTGCTGGAGCTGCAGAAGTCACTGGTGGAGACACAGAGGTCATTCCTGGCCCAGAAGATGTGGATTCTGGCTTTGTGTCTGAGCCACTGCTGGGAACCTGCTTGGCTTCTCCTTCAGACATGATGGGATGCAACTCTAGTACCTGGAAACCATGACAAAGCTCATCAGATACCACCTCTAGTCAAGCACCCAGCACTGTACTAGGGAAAGCGGAGCGGATATTCCCCAAGGACAGCCACTCTCCAGCTCAGGGCAGCTCACTCAGGACGAGGAATTTGACTTGATTCTTCTAAGACTTAGCAAAGCAGCACTTAGTGTCTGACCACTGCAGATCTGTTTTGGGCCCAACCAGTGAGCTCACCCCACATGTTCCTGAAGTACCGCAGCCACCCTAGTCGCTTAGGGAGAACAGTCTCTCTGTGAAATCTGATCCAGCAGAGGCCAAAGAGTTTTGCTCGTTTCCCATTCCCCCACAGATAGTTTTGAGTCAATCACTGGGGGGGCCTCAGTCTCTCTCACACACTTAGGCTGCATGCCTTGCTTTCTGGGAAGGCTAAAGAGCAAGGGCTTGGTTAAGGGGGAGAAATCTTGCTGCTCAGGCAGGCAGAGCTGCCTTTTTCGGGGCATTACCAGACGTGCCAAGAGCGAGCCCTACACATGGGTGCGAGTGGGCTGGGACCCAGCCAGCAGCACCGTCGGCTGGTCTCCGAGACTTCCCAGAATCATTTCGACGCAGCAGATCCCTGGACCAAGGGACGAGGCGGATTTGGGGCCAGCTCTGCCACGGGGAAGCGTCACTAGCTCACACGCGCACCGGCCAGGTGGCGAGCAGCAGACGGGGACTTGCCCAGCAAGGGCCCAAGCTAGGTCTCGGCTACCGGGGCAGACCCCGCGCACCAGGCTCCCCCGCCGCCCCAGCTCCCGCTAATGGGACGTCTCCGTCCCGCCCGGGGAGAAGCAGATGAGAGCCGGGAGCCCCGCAGCCCCGCTCAGCGCCCGCCCCGCCCCGCCCGGAGACCCCCCGCCCCGCCGGGCCGGGCCGGGCCTCGGGCCCTCGCCGCCGCCGGCCCCGCTCACCGGCCCGGGCCGCCCCAGGCCCGTCGCGGCCCTCAGCGCCCGCCCGCAGCAGACGGGGTCGGCCCGGCCGCCCACAGGCCGCACTCACCGGGCTGGGCTGGGCTGGGCCCGGCGCCTCCCGCTCTCGCCGCCGCCGCCGCCGCCGCCCGGGCTGCTCCCTACGTCGCCGACAGCCGCGGCACTAACCGCAGCCCGGCGCAACGCACCCTGCTGGCGGCCCGCACAGGCGGACCAATGACACGCGCCCGGCCCGCCGCCGCCGCCTCCCGATTGGAGGGCGCCCGGGCAGAGCCCGCCCCTCCAGCCGGGCAGGTACCGCGCTGGGGGCGGGGCCTCTGGAACGCTCTGACCGGCGGCCCTGGCTGAGGCGGGGCGGCCCGGGGCCAGGGGGATGGGCGCAGCCTGCCCAGCCCCCCAGCTGGCGGCCCCCCCGTCCATCCAGGCACCAGGCGTGAGGCCAGGGGGATGGGCGCAGCCTGCCCTGCCCCCCAGCTGGCGGCCCCCCCGTCCATGCAGGCACCAGGCGTGAGACCAGGAGGATGGGCGCAGCCTGCCCTCCCCCACAGATGAGTGCCCCCCGTCCATGCAGGCACCAGGCGTGAGGCCAGGGGGATGGGCGCAGCCTGCCCTGCCCCCCAGCTGGCGGCCCCCCCCGTCCATGCAGGCACCAGGCGTGAGGCCAGGGGGATGGGCGCAGCCTGCCCTCCCCCACAGATGAGTGCCCCCCGTCCATGCAGGCACCAGGCGTGAGGCCAGGGGGATGGGCGCAGCCTGCCCTGCCCCCCAGCTGGCGGCCCCCCCCGTCCATGCAGGCACCAGGCGTGAGGCCAGGGGGATGGGCGCAGCCTGCCCTCCCCCACAGATGAGTGCCCCCCGTCCATCCAGGCACCAGGCGTGAGGCCAGGGGGATGGGCGCACCTGCCCTGCCCCCCAGCTGGCGGCCCCCCCGTCCATGCAGGCACCAGGCGTGAGGCCAGGAGGATGGGCGCAGCCTGCCCTCCCCCACAGATGAGTGCCCCCCGTCCATGCAGGCACCAGGCGTGAGGCCAGGGGGATGGGCGCAGCCTGCCCTGCCCCCCAGCTGGCGGCCCCCCCCGTCCATGCAGGCACCAGGCGTGAGGCCAGGGGGATGGGCGCAGCCTGCCCTCCCCCACAGATGAGTGCCCCCCGTCCATCCAGGCACCAGGCGTGAGGCCAGGGGGATGGGCGCACCTGCCCTGCCCCCCAGCTGGCGGCCCCCGCGTCCATGCAGGCACCAGGCGTGAGGCCAGGAGGATGGGCGCAGCCTGCCCTCCCCCACAGATGAGTGCCCCCCGTCCATGCAGGCACCAGGCGTGAGGCCAGGGGGATGGGCGCAGCCTGCCCTCCCCCACAGATGAGTGCCCCCCGTCCATCCAGGCACCAGGCATGCTGCCTGGGGCAGCAACTCCCAAAGAGAGTTGGGGCCCTGGTGAGTAATCAGCTGAACATGGGCCAGGCTGCAGCCCAAGGGGCTAACAGGGGTACGGAGAACTTCCAGTAGGAGCAGCGAGGTGATTTTCCCTCTGTATCTGGCACTGGTGCTACCACTGCTAGAGTGCAATTCAGGTGTCAAGTACAGCTCAAGTCAGATATTGATCAACAGGAGAGGGGTCAGAGAGGGGCCACAAGAATGATTCAAGGATTAGAAAGCCTCCCTTATAGTGCTCAGTCTATTTGGCTGGACATCGCAGTCCATAAATACTGACAGGGGGAACAAATATTTGATCATGGGTTCTTCAGTCTGGCAGAAAAAGGTTTAACACAATCCAGTGGCTGAAAGCTGAAACTAGAGAAATTCAGACTGGAAATAAGGCGTACATTTTGTCACAGTGAGAGTAATTAACCACTGGAACAATTCACTAAGGGTCATGGTAGATTCTCCATCACTGGCAATGTTTTATAAAAAAGGTTTTATAAAAGATCTGCTCTAGGAATCATTGTGGGTCATTCTCTGCCTGTTTTTTACAGGAGGCCATACTAGATTATCACAATGTTTCCTGGTGGCTTTAGAATCTATTAATCTCATTCTGGCTGTTCATGAACACATGCTTCCCTACAGTAGGTTGGCGAAAGCCTTGCAATTGCTACCTGGATTCTACTCTCCTCCCTTCTGCTCTGTGGAGCCCCTGCCTGGGTGTTGGAGTTATTATTTATGCAGAGTATTACCATGACACTAATTTAACCATAAATTCCTTTATTCAATTCCCAAAGGTCAAATGGTATTTATGCAATTGAGCTAACCATGCCTAAAAAGCCTATATAAATAGCAATTTACCACAGCCAAACAGAACAAAAGTATTTGATCCAGGTACTTACAAATGGGCTAAAGCCAGGGGTCCTTAGACTCATTGGTCAGCTCCAACTTGGTCAGGCAGTTATTAGCAATGAACCCTTTAAGAGTTTATTTTTATATGCTTAACATAAAGTGATGTCATTACCAATTATTGAACCTTAGCTAAGGTCAGGTGAAGGAGTTTTTTATATAGCCAAGTATTTACTGCAATTAATGATGTTTTATTTCTAGTACTTTAGTTCAAACCTTAAAAAAGGGAATGCTTGTATTTCAAAGGGTCACTTTAACACAACTCTTCTTTCTTATGATTTCCTTTTTGGTCATGTGCTTTGGGCCTATTGGTCATGCCAATATCACAACTCAATTTAAAAACATAGTTAATCCAAATCTAATGTGGGCCTACAGTCCTGTTCTGGGCCAACCTATTCTGGTAACAGCTGTCTACATTACAGAGTAGCTTTCATCACTACAGAGTCAGGATCCAGAATCTAAGGTTCCATTTTTAAAAATCAAGTTTTTAAACCTCATGGTTGCAAAATTAACACTATCAATCCAAACTGTCTCCCCTACTTCCCCAGGTGACAAGAGCCCATCCCCCTATGCAGTTGTAGAAACCCCCAGCTTCTTCCAACAACTTCTAGAATGCAGAAACACATTAGCCTAGAGTGGTTACTGTTCCAATATAACAAAAGCAAACACTATTTTATTATTCCCCTACTACTCTTCTATGGGTTCTCTAGTGAGAATTCAGGGCTGGCAGTGCAAGTGTAACACCAACAGACCCCGGTTGGTCGTCGGCAGGCGGAATCAAACCTGGGGCCTCTGGAGCTTAGTGCATGAGCCTCTACCACATGAGCTAAAAGCCAACTGTCTCAGTGCCACTATATGGGACAGAAGAACCACACCCAGGAGGTGCGTGGGTTACACAAGCACTGCCTTAAGTGGGAAAAGCACCCTAGGATCATAAGAACAGCCATACTGGGTCAGACCAAAGGTCCATCCAGCCCAGTATCCTGTCTTCCGACAGTGGCCAATGCCAGATGCCCCAGAGGGAATGAACAGGACAGGCAATCATCAAGTGATCCATCCCGTCGCCCATTCCCAGCTTGGGACACCAAGGCTAGGGCCACCATCCCTGCCCATCCTGGCTTATACCTAAGGCTACAATTAGGTCACAGAAGTCAGGAAGTCACAGAATCTGTGACTTCCAGAAACCTCTGTGACATTGGGGGCTCCCACAGCTGACCAGCAGCCATGTAGTGTGAATAATGCTACCTGACCGAATTTGCTACTTAGGGTATACTGAGCATGCTCACATGAACTGAGCATACTCAGGTTTCAGAGTAGCAGCCGTGTTAGTCTGTATTCGCAAAAAGAAAAGGAGGACTTGTGGCACCTTAGAGACTACCAAATTTATTAGAGCATAAGCTTTCGTGAGCTACAGCTCACTTCATCGGATGCATTTGGTGGAAAAACTTTTGGGGAAGCATTGTGCGTTGTGTGAAAAAATACTTCCTTTTGTTTGTTTTAAACCTGCTGCCTATTAATTTCATTGGGTGATCCCTAATTCTTGTGTTATGAGAAAGAGTAAATAACACTTCCTTATCTACTTTCTCCACACCACTCATGATTTCATAGACCTCTATCATCTCCCCCCCTTAGTCATCTCTTTTCCATGCTGAAAAGTCCCAGTCTTATTCATCTCTCCTAAAGGAAGCTGTTCCATACCCCTCATCATTTTTGTTGCCCTTTTCTGAACCTTTTCCAATTCCAATATCTCTTTTTTGAGATGGGGTGACCACATCTGCATGCAATATTCAAGATGTGGGTGTGGATTTATATAGAGGAAATATGATATTTTGTCTTATTATCTATCCCTTTCCTAATGATTCCCAACACGCTGTTAGCTTTTTTGACTGCTGCTGCAGATTGAGTGGAAGTTTTCAGAGAACTATCCACAATGGCTCCAAGATCTCTTTCTTGTGTCATCATCATCATCATGTTCCTATTACGGCTCTGGCATTTAGGGCAGGGATGAAGCTCCTCCACTCCTGTCTGTTTCTGGCAAGTCTTTCAATGGTTCCCCAACTGTGCCCCAGGTTTTTCAGCTTGGCTTCCACAGCTCTTCGCCATGTTGGTTTTAGGCAGCCTTATTTTCGCTTGCCTTCAAGTGTCCATCTTATTGCTACTCTGGTGATGGAATCAGTTTCCATCCGAAGCACACGACAGATCCATCTCCAACACTTCCTGGCAATGATGGTGCTCAGATCCTCTTGGCTGCACTGTGTCAATAGATCTTAGTTTGAGATTGTTCTGGGCCAAAAGATACGGAGGATTTTTCTGAGGCAGGTTATGGAATGAAGATAGTTTGGACATGTCAGACTTTCTCTTTCCCCAGACTTTCTCTTTCCTCAGCATTCTGCAAAGTAGCGTTGAAAGTACACAGCTCTGATAAATCTTGAGTTTGGATTTGGTGTTGTATATTGATGATTTCCAGACTGTATTTAAGCTCCTGAAAGTGTTCCTGGCTTTATTGATTTTGTTCCAGATGTCCTGGCTTGTTCCACCATCCTGGCTGATGGTGCTGCCCAAGTATGTGAATGTTTCTACATTGGTGAGAACATAATCCTCTATCCATACTGGTGATGGTGAGGCAATATTAAAGATCACGATATCTGTCTTATTGCGAAAAGAAAAGGAGTACTTGTGGCACCTTAGAGACTAACAAATTTATTAGAGCATAAGCTTTCGTGAGCTACAGCTCACTTCATCGGATGCTGTAGCTCACGAAAGCTTATGCTCTAATAAATTTGTTAGTCTCTAAGGTGCCACAAGTACTCCTTTTCTTTTTGCGAATACAGACTAACACGGCTGCTACTCTGAAACCTGTCTTATTGAGGTTGATTTTCAGTCCAATTTTCTGGCTGAATGCGTTGAGTTGTTTTTTCTTGTATATGGGGTTGGGTATGTGGTAGGAGAGCGACACCATCTGCGAAGTCCAGGTCTTCAAAGGATGAGAAGGGTGTCTACTTAATGCCTCTTGTCATTGTCATGTCTTCTGTTTTACACTGCATTACCCACTCGATGGCAATGTTGAAGAGGATTGCAGGCATGACACATCCCAGATGTACTCCTGTTTTGACTTCAAAACTGAGCTCACTGTGGTCAACACTCCATGTCAAGTTGAAATAGAAGCTTTTGATGACATTGATTATATGGAAAGAAATTCCATATTCCCACAGATGCGCCATAGGCTGGTCCTGTGAATGCTATCAAAACCCTGTCAAAGTCTATTAAATGTATGTAGAGTTGCCATTGCCATTTTAAGCACTGTTCTACTATTTTTCGGAGAGTGAAGATCTGGTCTGTGCATCCCCACCCTTTCCAAAAACCAGCTTGCTCTTTTCTAAGAACGCTATCAACTGCTTCTGATATATGCTGAACTATGATCTTACACAATACTTTGCTTGGCACAGATTAAAGTGTGATACCACACCAGTTATTACAATCACTGAGAGTTCCTTTCTTTGGTATCTTCACTACAACCCCATTGGTCCACTCATCTGGCACTTTTTCCCTTTCCCAGACTGATGTAAACAGAGGGGCCAGGATAGATGCTGTTAATTTAGGATTTACCTTGAACAATTCTGCATTCAAGTTATCCTTGCCAGGAGCTTTCCCATTTTTTAAGGATTTGATGGCTTGAATGATCTCTTCCTTAGTTGAGGTGTCTGATATCAAGATCTTTTTCTGCTTCCTGGATGTTTGCTTCCTCTTTAGGTGGTGCCCTGTTCAGCAATTCTTTGAAGTGCTCTGTCCAGTGCATTTCTTGTTCTTTTTCGGTTGTTAGTTGGTGTCCTCGTTTGTTCCTGTAGAGTGTATTTGTTGGTGTCTGTTGTTTACCACTGATAAACCACGTCGTTTTATAGACGGTTCCTTGTTCACCATGAGCAGTTGCATCCTCTGCTCGTGTTGCCAGATTACCAATATAATGCAGTTTGTCCGCTCTCACAAGGCATTTGACCTCCCTGTGTGCCTTGCTATATTGCTCATGGTATCTGTTCTTTAGCTTCTGGGATTTTTGTGTCTAAAACTTTTTTCTTCAGGGCTGATCTGATTTCTCTGGAGTTCCATGTGCTGGGTGTAATCCACTCCTTCCTTCTCTTCTGCGGGTAGCCTAGACAGGCTTCACTGCTCTGTTTATAAATTGCTGTTACTTTGTCCCACTTCTTGTTGATCTCCTCATCTGCATTCCCTCTTCATCAAGGTCTGCAAGTGTTTGAAACCTGTTCTTTAACTGCAGAACGAAGGTTTTCTATATTTCAAGGGACTTTAGCTTATCATAACGTCTATGTCCCTTGTTTGGTGGACCCACACTTCTCAGTTTTAGCTTGATAGAGGCTGTCACAAGGTGGTGGGTGCTGCCACCATCTGCACCACTTCTCACATTCACATCTGTCAGTGAGTGTCGCCATTTGCCATTGATCATGATATGGTCAATCCGGTTCTTATCTCTGCCACTTGGAGAATACCATGTCAGCTTGTGAATTTCACAATGTTCATATAGGGTTCTGCCAATGACTAGGTCATTCATATTATAGAAATCAACAAGCCTTTCTCCATTTTCATTCATGATGCCACACCCATGTCTTCCCATTGCTCTGTCATTGTTTGTGTTGCCCTTACCGACCTTGGCATTCAGGTCTCCTATGACGATAGTTAGGTCATGGTGTGGTACTCTCTCTAACTCCGCCTGTAGTGCAAGGTAGAATTTGTCCTTTACTTCTTAATCACTGTCATTTGTCAGAGCATAGCACTGAATCAGGGTGATATTATTATGTTTCCCTTTCTGTCTGGCTCTCATAAATTGACTTCCTTGAGTGGAAACAGCTAATTTAGACCCCATAATTTTATATGTATAGTTGGGATTATGTTTTCCAATGTGCATTACTGACAGGTTTCAGAGTAGCAGCCGTGTTAGTCTGTATTCGCAAAAAGAAAAGGAGTACTTGTGGCACCTTGGAGACTAATAAATTTATTTGAGCATAAGCTTTCGTGAGCTACAGCTTATGCTCAAATAAATTTGTTAGTCTCTAAGGTGCCACAAGTACTCCTTTTCAATGTGCCTTACTGTGCACTTATCAACATTTATCAGTTTTCTAGTATTATATGGAAAATACTCTATGCAACGTATGGTTGGTCACAACTGGTGAGGATTCTGAAGGACTTCACCCAGGAATGTACTCAGACCATGGGGCCTGCTCCTTCCTAGAAAATACTCCAAGGAGAAGACAGATGGTATCCACAGCTGTATCCTGTGCAACCCCTTGCAATGGAAGCCCAAGGTCCTCCTACCTTCCCACTTCACCACGACCCCTACTGTGCCAGTTTCCATGCCCACATGCATAGGGAAGAGGAGGATCAGGCCCACAGGAAAGAACGTGCAGGGGGAGAATATAATTGAGGACCAAGAACAAATGAAGAGATATGATCAACTCTTTAACGGACACAAAACATTCATCACGTTAAACACAGTTACAAGCTCATAAATATGTCCCTCTTGGGACTTTTCCAGCTCAGCAATTGCTGGAGGTGCCAATGAGGTGGGGCCATCCGAAGGCAAATGAAGGCTGGGATCCTGCTCTTAGCAGTGTCCAGTTGCCTCAGTGGTACCAAGAGACTTTTAGTCTTTCATCTTAAATGTGACCTACTGATCAAACACATTGGATATGTGCCATTCCTGCTTTTTCTGATGTATAAAAGCTTGGAAGGGTTCAGGGACCACATAAAACCTTTCCCTTCTCCATGAGAAATTCATCAGGTCTCCAGTCCACCCTTTGGCAGGTCTCTCTGGTTTGGGAATTTTATCAGCCTTTCACTTTATGTTTTCTCCTAAGTGCTGGAATTAACTAGGTGTCAACCAAACACAGTTTAACACTCTCTGGATTGTGAACTGCCCCCTCTCTAGTATATTTGTTCCCAGTAGCACCCACAAAATGCTGGGAATTTTCCAAGCACTCAGAAAGTTGCAAGTCCTGTGCTGCCTGGATGAGCTCACACTCAGAGGGCTCATGGGGAGATTGGGAGCCAAGTTGCCTTGCTACACTGTAAAAGGTACGGATTCTGTTGCAGCCAGGCAGGATTGCCTCAAGCTAGTCAGGTCGGGTGTCTCAATAGCAGTGGGCCCCAAACTGCAACTGTGCCAGCTCCCCCATCGCCACAGCAACTCCAGGGACATGGTATCCTGAATACAAAAACAGCCCATGGGCCATGGTGGCATGCAAACAGGAGCCTATGGCCAGGTCCCCAGGGGTACACATGGGGGGAGGGGGCACACATACAGTCCCCGGGGGGGCAGGCAATGCACACAGTGGGAGGAGGCACACGGGGTAAGAAGGGACACACACAGGGTCACAGAGGCAGGGGTTGCACGTGGGTAGAGGGATCATACACAGGGTCCCCAGGAGGGACACATGGGGGATGGGAAGCACACACAGGGTCCTTGAGGGGCAGGGGGGATCACACACAGGGACCCCAGGGGGTGGGGGAAGGGTGCACACAGGGTCCCTGGGAAGTGGGGGATGCACATGGGGGAGGGGCGCAGAAGGGCCCCGGGGATTGGGGGGAAGCTTGTGGGAGAGAGGCGCCCGCAGGGCCCCAGGGGAAGCATATGGGGAAGGGGTGCACGCAGGGTCCCTGAGAGATGGGGGGTGCACACAGCATCCCTGGGAGGTGGGGGATGTGTGTGTGGGGGAGGTGAGGGGTGCACAAAGTGTCCCCAGGGCAGGGGGTATGCATGTTGCGGGATGGGCACACATGGGGGGCCCCGGGTGTGGGGGAAGCACATGGGGGAGGGTCACACATGGGGCCCTGGGAAGCACATGGGGGAGGGTCACAGGGACCCCAGGGGGTGGGGGAGGGGCACAAACAGGGTCCCTGGAGGGTGGGGGATGGTCACACACATGGACCCCAGGGGTGGGGGATGACGTGGGGGAGGGGTGCACGCAGAGCTCCAGGGGTGGGGGAAGCACATGGGGGGAGGGACGCAGGCAGGGCCCCAGGGGTGGGGGATGATGAGGGGGAGGGGCAAATACAGGGGCCCCAGAGGGGTGGGGATGAAGTGGGGGAGGGGCGCAGAGGGGCCCGGGTGGGAATGACATGGGGGAGGGGCACAGAGGGGCCCGGGGGGATGCCGTGGGGGAGGGGCGCGCGCACACACAGGGGTCCCAGGGGTGGGGGGAGCACGTGGGGGAGGGTGGCCCCGGGCCCCCCAGGGCCTCGGAGCTCCTGCTCCCGGCCCCGCCCCCAGCTTTCCCCCCGAGCCCGCGCGCGGCCTAGATTGCGGCCCGGCCGCCCTTGGCCGCTCTGTCCGCCCGCGGCGGCTCTGTGGCAGGTATTTCCGGCCGCTCGCTCGCCCCCGGCGGGACTCTATGGCCGTCGCTTCCGGCTGCTCTGGTTCCGGTCGGTGACTCCGTGGTGCCTGGTTCCGCCTCCCTCCCGCGCTCCGCTCGCGTCCCGCCCGTCCCCGCTCGGCCCCGCGGCAGGGCCCGGGCCCGCCTCACCATGGGCGCCTACCTGTCCCAGCCCAGCACGGTGAAGAGCTCGGGGGACGGCGCCGGGGCTGGGCCGCGCCCGCTGCACTTCGGCTTCAGCGCCATGCAGGGCTGGCGGGTCTCCATGGAGGTGAGGGGCGCGCGGGACCCCGGGGGGGGAGAAGAGATGGGGGGCGCGCGGGACCCCGGGGGGGGAGAAGAGATGGGGGGGCGCGCGGGACCCCGGGGGGGGGAGAAGAGATGGGGGGCGCGCGGGACCCCGGGGGGGGGAGAAGAGATGGGGGGCGCGCGGGACCCCGGGGGGGGGAGAAGAGATGGGGGGGCGCGCGGGACCCCGGGGGGGGGGAGAAGAGATGGGGGGGCGCGCGGGACCCCGGGGGGGGGAGAAGAGATGGGGGGGCGCGCGGGACCCCGGGGGGGGGAGAAGAGATGGGGGGCGCGCGGGACCCCGGGGGGGGGAGAAGAGATGGGGGGGCGCGCGGGACCCCGGGGGGGGAGAAGAGATGGGGGGGCGCGCGGGACCCGGGGGGGGGAGAAGAGATGGGGGGGCGCGCGGGACCCCGGGGGGGGAGAAGAGATGGGGGGGCGCGCGGGACCCCGGGGGGGGAGAAGAGATGGGGGGGCGCGCGGGACCCCGGGGGGGGAGAAGAGATGGGGGGGCGCGCGGGACCCCGGGGGGGGAGAAGAGATGGGGGGGTGCGCGGGACCCCGGGGGGGGAGCCCTAGGGTGGAGGGGAGGGTGACATTAAGTACAACAGGCCCCCTTTAAAGCCTTGTTAGGTCCCGTCACTCTCTCTCAGGACAGGCTCCCTGCAGAGAATTCTGTGTTAAGTGTCTCCCGACCCTTCCTCAGCCAGATCTGTCCATCTCTCCTGAGATTCACCCTTAATTGTTTCTTTGTACATTTAATTCTCTCTTTCCCCAAACTGATAGTGAAACATCCCCAGGATGCTATTGTGTCTTTCCCTCACTTGTTGTTTTGCAGAGTTGGTGGGATTTCACTTGTTTTAACACCCCATAGCACACTTTTTCCAGCCTGGGGCATGTCTGTGGCTCATCTCTGAACTTCCTGCCAAGCCCTCAATATCCTGCTGGTAATTAAATGCCCAGAACAGAGCACAGTATATTCTTGTAGTCCCAGAGGAGCCATACAGAGGGGACAGACTGCCCGCTCCTTGCTCAGTGACATGAGTCTGGTGCAATTGAGGGGCCAGAGCTGAGAGCAGAATCCTAGCTGGGATTTCCCTGAGCTGAGGAGTGAGAGACCATCCTTTCCCTGCTGTAGAATGTGATGTATTAGTAGCCACAAACTGTACTGACCTTTCATTGGAGCCATATCACGCTGCAGTCTCCTGGCTAGCTTCCTCTCTGCTCTCCCCGCTGCAAGTGTCTCACCCATTCCTGCTACCCTGTTTCTCCTTTGCACATTTTTAATGTGGGGTGAGGAACCATTGGGACAAACTGCCAAGGGCAGGGATCCCTTGATGTCCATCCCTTAATGTCTTTAGATCTAGACTGGCTGCTTTTCTGGAAGATTCTTTAGTCAAATGTAAATCATTGGGCTCAAAACAGGGGTAACTGGGTCAGACACCATGGCCTGTGTCATGCTGAAAGTCTGATTAGATGATTTTATAATCCCTTCTGGTGTTAAAATCTATAAATCAATGAGGAGCTGGGTTTTGGAGTCTGTCACCAGCTGGATTGGCTGCATTTGTTCAGGTGAAATCTCATTTTATTCTGTGTCCGTGTATCTAATATCTCAAGAGTCTTGCTTATGTTAAAAAAGTCCCGGGGCTGACCTTGGTATACAGCAGGCTCCTGCAGCCAGATGGGAGCGTAACTACCATACTAGTTAGGGTTGCAGTCCGCAGCCCAAACTAAAACCAGGGTAAAAATGGACCTGGCTGCCAAGGGTCAGGAGCAAAGTAAGGCTCTCATCACCAGTTGGAATTTCTTAGTAACACTCCCTCTTTATGGAGACTGCACACATCCCTTCACATTGTTTCTCGCCCTCAGTAGTATGTACAACTTCTCTTCATTTAACTCCCTCTGTGAATTTTATTAATGTGCTGTTTGCTCCCATCTTCCAGATTATTAACAAAGATGTTAAATTAGGAAAGGGCTAATTCTAATTCTGTTCCCTGCTGTACAGCTCTCCTCTCAACAGAGTGGTGTTTGATTGATTATAGTTTTTTGTCTACACTCAGCCTTTGGCTAGTTCACAGTCTCTGAGACAGTGTCACATCCAAGCCCACTGATATTTATTTTTCCAAGTAGGGTTGTATCAAATGATTTACAGCTTTTGAAATATTGTAGCCATCTTACTAGTAACAAAAAGAAGAGCTGTGTGTAGCTTGAAAGCTTCTCTCTTTCACAACAGAAATTGATCCAATAAAAGATACAATATTGCCTCACCCATCTTGTCCCTCTTTCGTCACACACTTGAGACTATGAATCCTTCACCTTTAGGCTGAAATTTTCGAGGCTTTTTGGGGGAAGTGTTTACAAAATTTGAGTAAAATCCTTTCAGCCTTTTTGTATGTGAGAGTGAAAACATAACAGATGCTTTTTCTGATTTCTCATTGAACTACATGGTGGGGAGGGGGGCTGTAAAAAGTTGTGCTGCCTTTCAAAGAAACTGGGATGGAAATAGATGGCTCAGCACAGCACGTGTGGGAGAAACTCCACGAAGCTTTTGTCTGCACCCTTCAGGTGAATGCTGTGTGCGCTTGTGCCCAGGTGACTGAATGGTGGTGTCCCAGTCCGATTGCGCTGATGAGCTCTGCACAGGTGGAGTAGTAGCATAAGGACAGTGTTAGTACCCAGGGGGGATGCACACTGCGATTTCTGCTAGGCGGTTAGTGCTTGGGGCTGTTGGTGGAGGTTGAACTGAGGTAGCACAGGGTGCAGGGGTGTGTTGGGCAGGTAGGCCGTGTCAGCACTAGTGGGAGCAATGCTGAGAGCCCTGGGGCAGACAGGCTGGAAGTGTTTGAAATAAGGTGGGTTTGATGATGTGGGTGAGACTCTGCTCACTCACTCCATTCAAAGGCAGAATTGCGTCTCTTTGGCTATGTCACTAGATTGGACACAGGCCCTCCAGCTTTCAGAAATGTGTGCTTTCAGACATGCCATCGATACACAAAGAGGGGCCACCCCCAGAGATTCGTGGTTTTGCAGGGTTGAGCCAGACCTGGGAGCTTCACTCTACTGTACTGTCTGACGCCATCAATCGTGCTTGCTCTGGTGCAGCGGTCCTCAACAGACGGTGCATGTTTGATGGTGTGACTCTGCTAGGGCTGCCTCTGTTCCTAATGCTGGTGGAGCCAAAGCAATGGGAGCAGCAGTAGACACTTTGGCACAATTTTCCAAGTGTTGTCAAGGTTCTAAGGCCTGGTACATCTGCCCCTGACCACTTGAAATTGGACCAAGGCCTGAGCCTGGAGCTGTACTGTATGGCCAGCTTCATAGGCAAAACTCCCTGCTAGCAGCAACAGTGGTGGGACCATTAAATGTAGCTATGGTTTGGGTGTGTTTACAGAGGTAGAAACACTGGTGCCCTGAGCTGCACTAGCGGCAGATTTCCTGTGATGGCCTGTGGGCTCACATGTGGCACTGAGCCGAACTTGGCCAGCACATTGCATTTCCTAGGGTCCCAGTGCCATAGTCTCTCCCCCTCCATGAGTTGACTTGCTTTGAGATTTGTCTTTTCCATGATTTTAATTAGATTTTTCACTTTCCCATGGGGTTGGGTGGAAGCTCTGAGTAACATGTATTTTTGTATGTTTGCACTTGAACTTTCAGTTCTGGGTGGTGTTAATTAGCACAGTTGTAAATTCTAGTGTAGATGGGTGACACACATTTGTAGGTGACTCCCAATAAAAGTTTGTGTAGTAGAAATGCTCACATGGAAAATGTTTGACAACTTTAACTTATTTATATCTCAGTAGGGCCTGGACACCCAGGTCATGCTTAGGGCCTCATTCTGCTGGGCTCTGGGCAAATATATAATTGTCTAAATAGGGAACATGTGACAGGTGAGTGTGGAACCCAGTGGACAAGAGTATGGGTAACAGGAACACAGAGGTGCATAGACAAGCTAAATGTATTGTTTGGAGGCCTCTGGAGTTGGTTTTTTTTGTTTTTGTTTTTGTTTTTAACGAGTAAGAGATCTTGGCACTTGGAGACACTCAGGTAGCTATTGTCCATTTATCAAGAGTAGGGGTGGACTTGTAATGGACAGTCCCTGGCTGGTGCCAGTGATTTAACACCCTCAGTTAATGTGCTCTGAACAGGACCTGGTGTTAAAAACACCACAATCCATCTATGCTAGGGCTCCCAATATTGCTAGCACTGCTGGAGCTGGAATGCTCTCAGCAATGGTGAGAAATGTTCGAAAGCTTCCCTATTGTAGACAGCAAAAAGATCAGGAGGACTTGTGGCACCTTAGAGACTAACAAATTTATTTGAGCATAAGCTTTTGTGAGCTACAGCCCACTTCATCGGATGCATAGAATGGAACATATAGTAAGAAGATATTTATACATGCTGAGAACATGAAACAAGGGGTGTTACCATACACACTATAATGAGAGTGATCAGTTAAGGTGGGCTATTACCAGCAGGAGAGGGGGGGAAAAAGCAAAACAAACAACCTTTTGTGGCGATAATCAAGGTGGGCCATTTCCAGCAGTTGACAAGAACGTGTGAGGAACAGTAGGGGGGGAAAAATAAACATGGGAAAATAGTTTTACTTTGTGTAATGAAAAGGAGTACTTGTGGCACCTTAGAGACTAACAAATTTATTAGAGCATAAGCTTTCGTGAGCTACAGCTCACTTCATCGGATGCATTTGGAGGAAAAAAAAACCCCACAAGTACTCCTTTTCTTTTTGTGTATGACACATCCATTCCCACTCTTTATTCAAGCCTAAGTTAATTGTGTCCAGTTTGCAAATTCATTCCAATTCAGCAGTCTCTTGTTGGAGTCTGGTTTTGAAGTTTTTTTATTGTAATATTGCGACTTTTAGGTCTGTAATCGAGTGACCAGAGAGATTGAAGTGTTCTCCGACTGGTTTTTGAAATGTTCTAATTCTTGATGTCTGATTTGTGTCCATTTATTCTTTTATGTCGAGGCTGTCTGGTTTGGCCAATGTACATGGCAGAGGGGCATTGCTGGCACATATCACATTGGTAGATGCGCAGGTGAACGAGCCTCTGATAGTGTGGCTGATGTGATTAGGCCCTATGATGATGTCCCCTGAATAGATATGTGGACACAGTTGGTAACGGGCTTTGTTGCAAGGATAGGTTCCTGGGTTAAAAGAAAAGGAGTACTTGTGGCACCTTAGAGACTAACAAATTTATTAGAGCATAAGGTTTCGTGAGCTACAGCTCACTTCATCGGATGCATTCCGATGAAGTGAGCTGTAGCTCACGAAAGCTTATGCTCTAATAAATTTGTTAGTCTCTAAGGTGCCACAAGTACTCCTTTTCTTTTTGCGAATACAGACTAACACGGCTGCTACTCTGTTCCTGAGTTAGTGATTTTGTGTGGTTGCTGGTGAATATTTGCTTCAGGTTGGGGGGCTGTCTGGAAGCAAGGACTGGCCTGTCTCCCAAGATCTGTGAGAGTAACGGGTTGTCCTTCAGGTTAGGTTTTAGATTCTTGATGATGCGCTGGAGAGGCTTTAGTTGGCAGCTGAAGGTGACTTTTGGCCACTACAAACTCATCTCTGCTATATCTGAACCTCAAGAACTGAACTCAAGTCTGTCTGTATATTGATCTTTTAACCAGCACGCTCTTTCTTTTCTTTTTTTAATAAATTTTAGTTTAGTTAATAAGAATTCACTGTAAGCGTGTATTTTGGCATTTGACCTGGGTCTGGGGCTTGGTCCTTTGGGGTCAGGAGAACCTTTTCTTTCCTATGTTGAAATAAAATTTTCAGAATTTATCATCCTATGTTTGACAAGTGTGTCTGGAGCAGGCCTGCAGATGGGTACTTTAAGGGAACTGCATTATTTGGACTTCTGAGTACCCAAGGATGTGCTATAGAATCTGCTTTGTGCTGGCTGGGTTAATCTAAGTATTGGAATATCCACCAGTGTTTGGGGTTTGTCTGCCCTGTTCTGTTTGCAGTTCACCCTGATTGAGTGACCTCAGCTGGCTCCCACAGGCAGCACCGTCATAGTGGCGTAGTTGGCAGGATCCACAGAACCAGGTCAATTAAGCTTTGGGTCAGAACCCCACGCTATCCAAATTTGAATTTTGGTAGTGAGAGTTTGGTTGGTTAAAGAGCAGTTGCAATGGGTGAGCAAAGAGCATATGAGGGTCTTGACAAAAAAGCCCTGGAAGATTTGTGTTCAGAAAAGGGGGTAAGCTTTAGAAAGAAAGCTGCAAATCAAGAACTGAGTGATCCTTTAATGGTCAGTGATCGGGGGGCAGGAGCACAGCCCTTACCGGACGCTACAGAAGATGGAGAAAAAATTAGGATGCAAAAAGCAGCAAATACACTGCACCTGGAACATGAACAGAATCTAGCAGTTCTTCAATTGCTGGAAAAGCAAAAGCAGGCTGAATTGGAAGAGCGAGCTCGTAAGGGGCATCTGGGGCTGCTGGCTGCTGAGGAGAAAGCTCAACAGAGGTAACAAGATGGAACAGGAGATGGCCAAACTTCAGCTCCAAGTCATGGAAGAGCGGAGAAAGTCATCGCCACCTGGTACTCCACTTCCCCACCACCGTGAGAAGAACTGGGAGAGGATGTGTCCCATTTACAACGATACTGAGGACATAGAGGAGTCTTTGTCTACCTCTGAAGTCTCTGCAATCTCTACCAGATCCCCGATGGTCAGCGAATGCCTGTCCCGCTGACCAGACTGACTGGAAAAGCCAGGGAGGTATTTAATGAATTGGGGGAACAAGAAGCCTTGGATTATGAGCGGTTTAAAGATTCTGTCTTAAGGCGATTCAGGGTTAACCCTGTAAGAATCAGGAGTAAGTTTAGAAGGTTTAAGATGTTTAATGATTGTACTGTTGTAGAATGTGCTCATAAGCTGATGGGTTTTGTTAAAAAGTGGGTTGTGGGAGCAAAGGTGCATGGGAGTTTTGAAAAACTGCTGGATTTAATAACTTTGGAACAGTTCTTAGACATTGTGACTGACCATGTGAGAGCAGCTGTGTGTGATAGGGACCCTGAGTCAGTCCTACGGGCTGCAGAGATAACAGAATCATAGAATTATAGAATATCAGGGTTGGAAGGGACCTCAGGAGGTCATCTAGTCCAACCCCCTGCTCAAATGAGATTGCAGATGCCCATACCCAAAACAGGGCTTGGGAAGGGTGGAAATCCCATGGGAAAGCTAATCACCATTCTCCCCAGTTCAAGTGGAGGGCAGGATTGAAAAGTAAACTTGGCCCTGATTCTTATAAAGGAGCTCATGGGGGCCCAGAGGGAAAAAGCGTTCTCCTCAAGAATAAACAGGTTACATGCTATCACTGTAGTGTGCTTGGCCACATGAGACCAGATTGCCCAACCCTGAAGGGCAGCCCAAAACCAGCAACCCCAAATGCCACGGTAAATGCTAATCCTATTATTATAAACTCACAGGCAAGCCACACACAGCCCAGTGTTGGTGCCCTGTGTGCAAATGCTGTTTCTGTGGTCTGTGAAGCATTTGACCTTAAAACTCAAATTAAAGCTAAATATGGGGAAAATAATGCAGAGTTTATTAGCTGTGCAGAAGTGAATGGAGTGAGGTGTATGGCATGGAGGGACACAGCAGCAGATATTACCTTAGTTAAAGCAAGACTAATCGGGAGGAAGATTATTTGCCAGGTAAAAGTGTAAGTGGTGTTGTATCTGAGTATTTTGTCAGGGTGCCTTTGGCTAAGATCCACCTGAAATGGAAGGGATTTGAGGGCACCATGATTGCGGGAGTGAAAAACACAATCCCTAAGGATCTTACGATTGGAAATGATATTAAAGCTATGTTCAGTCAAGTTAACACAAACCAGGCATAGGGGAGGATTAATCCTCAGGTTGTGTCTATGGAGGGTTTTTCCAAAAGTTTGTCTTTGGAAAGTAGCTGTTTGGCTGTGAATGAAGTTTCTGAATGTCGGTCTAATGTCTCAGAAGTAAATCTGGAATTAGAACAAGCAAAGGGAGAGGAGAACAAGCAGATTTTGAATGAGCCTAGGCAGCTTTGTGAGCTGATGGCTTTATCTAGTCAGCAGTTTGGGAAGTCGTGGATAGTGGAAGACGAGTATCCCTATACCTTACGCATTATGCAAGGCACTGAATTTAGCTGTATGGAGTGGAAATCTATCAACTTCATGAAAAAACTCGTACAGATACAGACAGACATCATCTTCCTTTCCAAATGCAAACAGATGGACATCATGCCAAAAGGACTGAAGGTAAAAAATCCATTACAATCTACATACCACACAGACTATGCTGACAGCTTGTGCCACACACTCTCGAAGAAACTGCGGAACCACCTGATCAACATCCTCTACAGCAAACAGGGAAAGATTAAGAATGAGCTCCCAAACCTGGATACTCTCATAAGAACCAACCTTCCACACAAACTTCCTCGTGGCTGGACTTTACAAAAACTAGACAAGCCATTTACAACACACACTTCGCTTCTCTTCAAAAGAAAAAGGACACTAAACTATCTAAACTACTATATGCCACAAGGGGCCACAACACTGGTTCCCTTAACCCACTCAGCAATATTGTTAATCTGTCCAACTCTACTCTTAACCCAGCAGAAGAATCTGTCCTATCTCGGGGCCTCTCATAGAATCATAGAATCATAGAATATCAGGGTTGGAAGGGACCCCAGAAGGTCATCTAGTCCAACCCCCTGCTCAAAGCAGGACCAAGTCCCAGTTAAATCATCCCAGCCAGGGCTTTGTCAAGCCTGACCTTAAAAACCTCTAAGGAAGGAGATTCTACCACCTCCCTAGGTAACGCATTCCAGTGTTTCACCACCCTCTTAGTGAAAAAGTTTTTCCTAATATCCAATCTAAACCTCCCCCATTGCAACTTGAGACCATTACTCCTCGTTCTGTCATCTGCTACCATTGAGAACAGTCTAGAGCCATCCTCTTTGAAACCCCCTTTCAGGTAGTTGAAAGCAGCTATCAAATCCCCCCTCATTCTTCTCTTCTGCAGACTAAACAATCCCAGCTCCCTCAGCCTCTCCTCATAAGTCATGTGCTCTAGACCCCTAATCATTTTTGTTGCCCTTCGTTGTACTCTTTCCAATTTATCCACATCCTTCCTGTAGTGTGGGGCCCAAAACTGGACACAGTACTCCAGATGAGGCCTCACCAGTGTCGAATAGAGGGGAACGATCACGTCCTCTCCTTCTGCCCCTCCACTCCCACGAACATGATACAGTTCTGTGGTGACCTAGAATCCTATTTTCGACGTCTCCGACTCAAGGAAGATTTCCAACACACCTCTGACCAACATACTAACCCACAAAGACCTTCCTACCAAGACTACAAAAAGAAGGATTCTGGGTGGACTCCTCCGGACGGTCGAAACAACAGACTGGACTTCTACATAGAGTGCTTCCACCGACGTGCACAGACTGAAATTGTGGAAAAGCAACATCACTTGCCCCATAACCTCAGCCGTGGAGAACACAATGCCATCCACAGCCTCAGAAACAGCTCTGACATCATAATCAAAAAGGCTGACAAAGGAGGTGCTGTCGTCATCATGAATAGGTCGGAATATGAAAAAGAGGCTGCTAGGCAGCTCTCCAACACCACTTTCTACAATCCATTACCCTCTGATCCCAGTGAGGGTTACCAAAAGAAACTACACCATTTGCTCAGGAAACTCCCTGAAAAAGCACAAGAACAAATCCGCACAGACACACCCCTGGAACCCCGACCTGGGGTATTCTATCTGCTACCCAAGATCCATAAACCTGGAAATCCTGGACGCCCCATCATCTCAGGCATTGGCATCCTGACAGCAGGATTGTCTGGCTATGGAGACTCCCTCCTCAGGCCCTTCGTTACCAGCACTCCCAGCTATCTTCCAGACACCACTGACTTCCTGAGGAAACTACAGTCCATCAGTGATCTTCCTAAAAACACCATCCTAGCCACTATGGATGTAGAAGCCCTTTACACCAACATTCCACACAAAGATGGACTACAAGTCGTCAGGAACAGTATCCCCGATAATGTCCCAGCAAACCTGGTGGCTGAACTTTGTCCTCACCCATAACTATTTCACATTTGGGGACAATGTATACCTTGAAATCAGCAGCACTGCGATGGGTACCCACATGGCCCCAAGGTATGCGAACATTTTTATGGCTGACTTAGAACAACGCTTCCTTAGCTCTTGTCCCCTAATGCCCCTACTCTACTTGCGCTACATTGATGACGACATCTTCATCATCTGGACCCATGGAAAAGAAGCTCTTGAGGAATTGCACCATGATTTCAACAATTTCCATCCCACCATCAACCTCAGCCTGGACCACTTCCTGGACATTACGGTGCTAATAAGCGATGGTCACATAAACACCACCCTATACCAGAAACCTACTGACTGCTATGCCTACCTACATGCCTCCAGCTTTCACCCAGATCACACTACATGATCTATTGTCTACAGCCAAGCTCTACGATACAACCGCATTTGCTCCAACCCCTCAGACAGAGACAAACACCTACAAGATCTCTATCATGCATTCTTACAACTACAATACCCACCTGCTGAAGTGAAGAAACAGATTGACAGAGCCAGAAGAGTACCCAGAAGTCACCTACTACAGGACAGGCCCAACAAAGAAAATAATAGAACGCCACTAGCCATCACCTTCAGCCCCCAACTAAAACCTCTCCAATGCATCATCAGGGATCTACAACCTATCCTGGAGGACGAGCCATCACTCTCACAGATCTTGGGAGACAGACCAGTCCTTGCTTACAGACAGCCCCCCCAACCTGAAGCAAATACTCACAAGCAACCGAACAACAGAACCACTAACCCAGGAACCTATCCTTGCAACAAAGCCCGTTGCCAACTCTGTCCACATATCTATTCAGGGAACACCATCATAGGGCCTAATCACATCAGCCACACTATCAGAGGCTCGTTCACCTGCACATCTACCAATGTGATATATGCCATCATGTGCCAGCAATGCCCCTCTGCCATGTACATTGGCCAAACTGGACAGTCTCTACGTAAAAGAATAAATGGACACAAATCAGACGTCAAGAATTATAACATTCAAAAACCATTCAGAGAACACTTCAATCTCTCTGAAAGAAAAGGAGGACTTGTGGCACCTTAGAGACTAACAAATTTATTAGAGCATAACCTTTCGTGAGCTACAGCTCACTTCATCGGATGCATTTGATGAAGTGAGCTGTAGCTCACGAAAGCTTATGCTCTAATAAATTTGTTAGTCTCTAAGGTGCCACAAGTCCTCCTTTTCTTTTTGCGAATACAGACTAACACGGCTGCTACTCTGAAACCTTCAATCTCTCTGGTCACTCAATTACAGACGTAAATGTGGCAATTCTTCAACAAAAAAGCTTCAAAAACAGACTCCAACGAGAGACTGCTGAATTGGAATTAATTTGCAAACTGGATACAATTAACTTAGGCTTGAATAGAGACTGGGAGTGGATGGGTCATTACACAAAGTAAAACTATTTCCCCATGTTTCAGAGTAGCAGCCGTGTTAGTCTGTATTCGCAAAAAGAAAAGGAGGACTTGTGGCACCTTAGAGACTAACAAATTTATTTGAGCATAAGCTTTCATGAGCTACAGCTCACTTCATCGGATGCATTTGGTGGAAAAATTCCAATGCATTTCCACCAAATGCTTCCGATGAAATGAGCTGTAGCTCACGAAAGCTTATGCTCAAATAAATTTGTTAGTCTCTAAGGTGCCACAAGTACTCCTTTTCTTTTAGCTGTTAAGAAAGTTGAGCAGTCCTATAACCAGGTGGCTGTGTTTGGCCAGCTTGTTGGGGAGACAAGGTTGTTGAGAGAGGAATGTCTCCATGCTGATTCTGTAAGTGAACTGTCTGTGTCTTGAGTTCAGAGGGAAGACTTGGTAGCTGAGTTTGCAGAGTAGAACAGCTGTGCAGCTAATCTCTTGAAAATGCAGGGGATGGCAGGTATACTCTCATCTCTAAGACACCTTGGATATGACTTGTAGTCTCTCAGTGAACTTAACATCTGATTCCATGTGGAAGCAGAGGTTGGTAAGGGAAGAACAACAGAACACTGAGTCTAGCTTGTTAGTGAAAATGGATGGTATCTCTTTAAGACTGAGTCCAGCCTTGGAATCAGTAGCAGTCAAAAGAAAAGGAGTACTTGTGGCCACTTAGAGACTAACAAATTTATTAGAGCATAAGCTTTTGTGAGCTACAGCTCACTTGTCAAAAATGATTGTAGATGGACACTTGCAATGAATTTGTTATTGCTAATGGTAATTCTTGTAACTAATGTGTTGCTATTACCAAAGCTGTAAAAATGTACAATGTGCCTTTTGGAAAATCCCTTGAATATGTTAAAAGTGATACAAAGTGTGATCTTGTGTATTAAAAGGCCTTGTTATACTGATATTGCACAGTTAATGCCTGTAAACAGTCTTGGAACTTTTCACAGGGGAAAAGACATTCCAAACCTGATGTGCTGTAGGAAAAGGGAAACTGAGGCACACAACCATATTGCTTTCACAGCTAAATTCCAAGATTCCTGTACTATGGACAACATTAATATCTTCATGGACTTGATGTTAATTGGGTTTCAAACATTTGCCAGAGCTTGTGTGGATAAAATAGCTATGTTCTTTTGGTCTTGGCAAGATCATATAAGACATACAGGAACCATGCAGCAAGAGCAGATCTAACCCACTATTGTTCTAACCAAGTTTTAACTTGAGTTTGTAAAAAGATTCAATCATATTATTGAACATGACTTTGGTAAAGCATTTCTGTTATACACTAATATGGCTTCTAATCCAGTACAAGCTGCAGTGAGACCGAACCCAGGATGGGGAACTCTTGGGATGCAGTCAGTGATGTTTGTGTCATCCCTTCCCGCATCAATTTTGCATTGGGGGTGTGACTTTGTGAGTATAATATAATATCTCATTGAAAGGTGACAGGGCCAGAAAGAGTTAATTAATTCACAGGTTTCAGAGTAGCAGCTATGTTAGTAAATTAATTCACAGACTGACCTGACCCATGACTGAACTTTAAAGACTGGTTAGGAAGATCTGTAAATGAATAGAGCTTTGAAATGCAGCTGGCATTGTTAGAGATAGAAGGGTAGTTTGTTCAGGTCTTGTGATGTAAGCAAACAAGTCTTGTTTATTGCTATAGCTTTGATTCAAAGATCAAAAGAGGAATATTAACATTTAGGAAGACACTTGAGTGAAATAGTATTATTGTCTATATGTCTCTTTGAAGGTTCTGATAACCTGTGTCTGAACTGTTTAATGGATAAATTATCCTGTGCTAATTGCCATGATCTTTGGAAGAAGGAAAGTTAAGCCGATTGTTTTCTCAGGCCAAATGGCTGCAGGAAATGTATAAAAACCTTTGGACACGATTCTTCTACATCTCAGATCTGCTTTAGGTTTCAAGAAGGGGAAACCTTAAGCCATAAGGATTGAGATCCCCAGTCACTGACTGGAGTCACCCTGAACATGGACATTGGACTGTAACCCATGGACTATTTCTAGAAGGACTTTTGGCAACTACAAACTCATCTCTATGTATCTGAACCTCAAGAACTGAACTCAAGTCTGTATGTATATTGATCTTTTAACCAGCACGCTCTTTCTTTTCTTTTTTTAATAAATTTTAGTTTAGTTAATAAGGATTGACTGTAAGCGTGTATTTTGGGTAAGATCTGAGTTATCATTTGACCTGGGTCTGGCGCTTGGTCCTTTGAGGTCAGGAGAACCTTTTTTTTTTTTTTTTCTATGATGAAATAAGATTTTCAGAATTTATCATCCGTTGTGTGACGTGTGTCTGGATGGAGGCCTGCAGCTGGGTACTTTAAGGGAACTGCATTATTTGGACTTCTGAGTACCCAGGGAGGTACTATAGAAGCTGTTTGGGGCTGTTTCGGTAAATCTAAGTAGTGGAATTCCCACCAGCGTTTGGGGGTTTTCTGCCCTGTTCTGTTTGCAGTTCACCCTGACTGAGTGACCTTGGCTGGTTCTCACAGGCAGCACCATCACAGGCTCTAAGCTCCCTCTTTCTGCCCAAGTATCTTGTCGTTGTTGTTTGTATTACTGTAGGACCAGTGTGGTGCTAGGCGCTGGACAAACAAAATGAAAACATGGTCCCTGGCCCAAAGCATTTACAATCTGAGATTCTTCTCTGTGGTAAATTCTCTTGTGACAAGAAAAGGAGTACTTGTGGCACCTTAGAGACTAACAAATTTATTAGAGCATAAGCTTTCGTGAGCTACAGCTCTCACGAAAGCTTATGCTCTAATAAATTTGTTAGTCTCTAAGGTGCCACAAGTACTCCTTTTCTTTTTGCGAATACAGACTAACACGGCTGCTACTCTGAAATCTCTTGTGACAGAATTTCCATTTTTTGCTGTGAATTAGCTGCCATTCAGCCACCTAGGGTTTATCCTGGCTGCTTTCTTGTGATTCCAGCTCTCCAGCTTTCTTAGAATTTTCTGGCAAGTGACTGTACAGAAGTCATTGTGTTCTCTTTGTAGGCGCCTACACCCACCTTGTCACCACACAGTAGCTGTCTCTCCCAATTTCCTGATTACATTACGTTTACATGTCAGAAGCTGCTGTACTGGATTGTATTTAATTAAACCAGTGTCATCACGCACCCCACCCAAATATTATTTGTAGCATTACGGTGCCCAGGAGCCCCACTCATGGGCTAGAGCCCTGCTCTGCAGGGTGCTGTACAAAGATATAATACAAAGATGGCTCTGCCCTGGAGAGGCTGAGTTCTTGGTCCAAGAGGGCAGGGTTTAAGCTGTGTGTTCAGCATTAATGGTGACCTACAAGGAAGACCTATTGGGGCTAGGGCCCATTTTGCTGCTCGTAGTGGATGAAGAAGGTCTGACACACAAACAGAAGGTCCTGGCTTGTTCTGACATTAAATGGAGCTCTTGTTTCCATCTAGAAATGACACTGGTCAACTGGGGACCTGGTAGGACAGTGCCATCACCACTACAATGAAGGGATGTTTATTCACTTGGTTTACTCTGTTTTCATTAATGCCATATGTAAATCCCATGGAAACAAACTCTCTTACTAAGGATTCAACACCCCTACCACTGTGGTTAAGGGCTGAGAACGTCCAGGCTACGCTACGTTTCAGTCAAGTAGTCCCCTGGCAAAAGAGCCAAGACACAGATTTCCTGATACTTCCACAGAAATAAACAAAGGCTTTTGCAGGGGAGATTCTCCTTTCTAGTCTCTCTGCTATACCATAAAAAATAAAGATACAGTAAAGGAAGGACCCATGCCAAAATCAAGTTCCTCTGGCTTTTCCTGATTTTCGAGTTTTTAACTATGCACTTACTGTCACCCTAGCGTAGGATTTAATCTGCTGTGCCAGTGTAAACGAGCCTGTCCCAGAACTCTGGGTCCAGCCCAACAGAACTCCCTCAGTGGCATTCAGATAACCATGACAATCCCTGTTGGATGCATTGGATCAGCCTATTTCCTTCCCTCCACCTTCCATTCTGGGATTGGAAGGGGAGCAGAGCACAGGGAGCTGCCCTTTCCCCCTGGCTCCCCAGCCTCTAAGGTTAGACGAGACAGTGGATTGGTGCTGGAAAATGATTGTCACCTGCATGGAAACCCCAGACTCCCCTGCTCGCCCAGTGAGAACTGGCAGGGCTCCTGGCTGGAGGGGGCCAGTCAAGAGTCTGACAGAGACAGTATGCTGCAGTATGCTCTGTCTCTGTCAGACTCTGCTCCAGCTGTTGCTGCCCACCCATCCGGATACTCGGAGTATCCCCCAGGCTGGGACTTGGCCTCAGCTTGGCAGCTGGGTTCCCCCCAGTTAACAGCATGACCTTTTCTCAAGTCCTGAGGTGTTTTCTGTGATGACACCTTATCTTGGCCATTGTTTGATTTCCTGCAAGTGTCCCCTTCCCAGGCTTCTGCCACTGAGTTCTTAGCAATCAGCTCGGAGAATATCCAGCAGGTGACCTGAGGAGCTTTTTCCCTCCTTCTCCATGGCCTACTGTTACCAGAGCCATCCCCAAGTACCAAGCAAAGAACAAAGCACCTGTGTTGAGAGGGAGTGTTCAGCATTTAGAGATGTCCAGGCATTTCACACAAACACCCCCTGCAGGCTGAGCACCAGCCAGAGAACTGTTAGTCTGAAAGGTACAGTCTGTGCTTCAACTCCAGCCCAAGTCACTGCCAGCTGCTGTTCCTGGCCCAGGTCTGGGGCGGGGAAGGAATTTGGTCTTGAGCCCTTGTCTGCAGCGCTATGATGTTCTGCTCTGTATAGAGAAAAGGAGGACTTGTGGCATCTTAGAGACTAACAAATTTAGTTGAGCATAAGCTTTCGTGAGCTACAGCTCGCTTCATCGGATGCATGCATCATCCTTATGCTCAAATAAATGTGTTAGTCTCTAAGGTGCCACAAGTACTCCTTTTCTTTGTGTGAATACAGACTAAGACGGCTGATACTCTGCTTTGTATAGGTGATTGTCCTGTGCTCGTTACCTCAGTGGCTGAGTGCCTATAGATAAAGGCCAGGAAGGGTTTCATTTTTGTGTTAAACAGTCCCCTTGGCGGGCCACCCTTTCTGCTTGGCTCACTTGGGAGGTTGCCTGGGTGGCTGGAGAATGAGCAGGATTCTGACACTAGTGCCGTGGCAGACACACCTGCCTGGGAGGTGGGATTTGCATGACACTATTTCTTATTCGCTCCAGTGCCCAGAGAACAGTGGGGGACAGCGTCAGTTCTGGACTCCTCAGCCTGCCCTTCAGGACACTGTTACCCAGCTACACGGGGCAGAGTCCACTTGGTGTGCTCAGGACAGGCTTGGCGCATTCAGGCCAGAGAGAGGGGAAAGATCTCTAGCCCAGGTGTACAGGGATCTCCTGTGAGGGCCTGGGGAGTGTGGTGATGCCTCCATACCACTTCCTGCTCTCACTGGTCAGTGGGACGCTCTCTCCCTCCTGTCAGGTATGACTGGAGCAGGTGACGCTCCAGTGTGCATAGCTCTGGGCTGCTTATGAACTGGGGAAAGGAGCCCAGCAGTGGGAGGGGCCACAGACTCCCTGTTTGACTTTGGCCGAGTCCTTCGGGGCTTGTTTACATGGGGAAACTTACCAGCATAACTACCAGTACGATGTTACCACTGTCGTTCTCCTGGTGTGCTATGATGGTATAGTCATGCCAGTACATTTCATAGAATCATAGAATATCAGGGTTGGAAGGGACCTCGAGAGGTCATCTAGTCCAACCCCCTGCTCAAAACAGGACCAATCCCCAACTAAATCATCCCAGCCAGGGCTTTATCAAGTCTGACCTTAAAAACTTCTAAGGAAGGAGATTCCACCACCTCCCTAGGTAACGCATTCCAGTGTTTCACCACCCTCCTAGTGAAAAAGTTTTTCCTAATATTCAACGTAAACTTCCCCCACTGCAACTTGAGACCATTACTCCTTGTTCTGTCATCTGCTGCCACTGAGAACAGTCTAGATCCATCCTCTTTGGAACCCCCTTTCAGGTAGTTGAAAGCAGCTATCAAATCCCCCCTCATTCTTCTCTTCCGCAGACTAAACAATCCCAGTTCCCTCAGCCTCTCTTCATAAGTCATGTGTTCCCGTCCCCTCATCATTTTTGTTGCCCTCTGCTGGACGCTTTCCAATTTTTCCACATCCTTCTTGTAGTGTGGGGCCCAAAACTGGACACAGTACTCCAGATGAGACCTCAGCAATGTCGAATAGAGGGGAACGATCATGTCCCTCGATCTGCTGGCAATGCCCCTACTTATACATCCCAAAATGCCATTGGCCTTCTTGGCAACAAGGGCACACTGCTGACTCATATCCAGCTTCTCGTCCACTGTAACCCATACATCCTTTTCTGCAGAACTGCTGCTGAGCCATTCGGTCCCTAGTCTGTGGCGGTGCATGGGATTCTTCCATCCTAAGTGCAGGACTCTGCACTTGCTCTTGTTAAACCTCATCAGATTTCTTTTGGCCCAATCCTCTAATTTGTCTAGGTCCCTCTGTATCCTACCCCTACCCTCCAGCGTATCTACCTCTCCTCGCAGTTTAGTGTCATCTGCAAACTTGCTGAGGGTGCAATCCACACCATCCTCCAGATCATTATGAAGATATTAACAAAAGGAGTTTGTTCAACCAACCCTTGGGGGCACTCCACTTAATACCAGCTGCCAACTAGACATGGAGCCATTGATCACTACCCGTTGAGCCTGACAATCTAGCCAACTTTCTATCCATCTTATAGTCCATTCATCCAGCTCATACTACTTTAACTTCCTGGCAAGAATATTGTGGGAGACCGTGTCAAAAGCTTTGCTAAAGTCAAGGAACAACACGTCCACTGCTTTCCCCTCATCCATAGAGCCAGTTATCTCATCATAGAAGGCATTTAGATTAGTCAGGAATGACTTGCCCTTGGTGAATCCATGCTGACTGTTCCTGATCACTTTCCTCTCCTCTAAGTGCTTCAGAATTGATTTCTTGAGGATCTGCTCCATGATTTTTCCAGGGACTGAGGTGAGGCTGACTGGCCTGTAGTTCCCAGGATTCTCCTCCTTCTCTTTTTAAAAGATGGGCACTACATTAGCCTTTTTCCAGTTGTCTGGGACTTCCCCAGTTTGCCATGAGTTTTCAAAAATAATGTCCAATGGCTCTGCAATCACATCCGCCAACTCCTTTAGCACTCTCGGATGCAGCGAATCCGGCCCCGTGGATTGTGCTCGTCCAGCTTTTCTAAATAGTCCCGAACCACTTCTTTCTCCACAGAGGGCTGGTCACCTCCTCCCCATTCTGTGCTGCCCAGTGCATCAGTCTGGTAGCTGGCCTTGTTCGTGAAGACAGAGGCAAAAAAAACATTGACTACATTAGCTTTTTCCACATCCTCTGTCACTAGGTTGCCTCCCCCATTCAGTAAGGGGCCCACACTTTCCTTGACCACCACCTTGTTGCTAACATACCTGAAGAAACCCTTCTTGATACTCTTAACATCTCTTGCTAGCTGCAACTCCAGGTGTGATTTGGCCTTCCTGATTTCACTCCTGCACGCCCGAGCAATATTTTTATACTCGGTCATTTGTCCAATCTTCCACTTCTTGTAAGCTTTTTTTTTGTGTTTAAGATCAGCAAGGATTTCACTGTGAAGCCAAGCTGGTCGCCTGCCACATTTCCTTTTCTTTCTACACATCGGGATGGTTTGTCCCTGTAACCTCAATAAGGATTCTTTAAAACACAGCCAGCTCTCCTGGACTCCTTTCCCCCTCATGTTGTTCTCCCAGGGGATCCTGCCCATCAGTTCCCTGAGGGAGTCAAAGTCTGCTTTTCTGAAGTCCAGTGTCTGTATTCTGCTTTTCTCCTTTCTTCCCTGTGTCAGGATCCTGAACTCGACCATCTCATGGTCACTGCCTCCCAGGTTCCCACCCGCTTTTGCTTCCCCTACTAATTCTTCCCGGTTTGTGAGCAGCAGGTCAAGAAAAGCTCTGCCCTAGTTGGTTTCTTGTGTAGGTAAGCACTTGGTCTCCCTGGACCTCCGTTCCCATCTGTACAATGGGGCCAATAGCCCTGTCCTGCCACACAGGGGGTGTGGGGATAAATACACTCGGATGGTACGGTGATGGGAGCCTGGATGGATAGGGCTGGATTCTGGCTCGGGACTGGCAGAATCTCAAGTTACCATTTTAATGAGCTCTCAGTCTGGAGGAGTGAGGAGGTTGCTGTGCATGGCAGGAGGCTGAAGATTTGCATGCCCCTCCCCAGAGGAGTGAGCTGCACTGGTGACCTGTAGATGGAGAGTGTGCTGTGGGTCTGGGAGTGTCTCAGTGGGGTCTCAAATTCACCCCCCTGCCTGCTGTAGTTGCGCTGACCCACTCTCTGGGGCAACATAGCTAGGTCAATGAAGGATTGCTATCAGCCTAGATACCATGGATAAGGGAGGTGGAGTTCCTGCGACAGCAACACCCCTTCTGTCACTGAAGGAAGTGTCTGCGCCACAGTGGCATGTAGCTGTGCTGCTGTAGCAGCTGTAGTGAGACACGGCCCCAGGCACTGCTGCTTACTGTTCCTGCCCTCCTCTGGTTTTGTGAGAACAGGGTGGGAGTGGAGAAATCTCCAGGTGTGAAATGTGAGTGTGTCTGTGCTAGTACCATATTTTCCTGCCCCTCAGCTCCATTCATGCCAGGTCATCTGCTGGGAGCCAGTGCAACCCCAACACTCCTGACCTGGTGCTTTCTCTTTCAGGATGCTCACAACTGTATTCCTGAGCTGGACAGTGAGACGGCCATGTTCTCTGTCTACGATGGACACGGAGGTAACTGCTCCTCTCGCTCTTTCCAGGGAATTGTACTTGGGCAACTTCTCACATGGGACTGCTCTGGTCTGCTGCAGTGGCTGCCCCTCCAGAGCAAACCCCCCTGGCAGTAAAAGCCCTTCTTGGGATGTGTTCTCTGGGGCAAAGCGCAGACTGAGGCTGTGGGAGGAAGGGCACTGGGTTGGCACAGTGGGATCTGCACAACCTTCCTCTGTTCAGTGGGAGTTGGGCTTGAAGGGTCCACAGGAGGCATTCCAGGACTGAGGCTGTTTTTTCTAGCTGTGCAGTCGGGCGGGGGAGCGGTTTGAGGGTCACCACTTGGAGGTGAGCACATGCATACACAGAGCAGGTCCTAGAGGAAGGGGCCCTTCCAGTTCTGCGGTGAGGGGATGACTTGGGGTTTGCAAGCTGCTCTGGGGGGCTCTGCAGTTGGTGGCCTTGATCCTGCTTTAGTTTCTAGACTGTAGCTGAAGGTCCTTGCCTTGATGCTGCTGCCCATGCCCCACTTCCCTCGTCAGACTGAAGCCTGTATCCATAGAGACCAAGAGATGGAAAAGTTCTGTTAGGTTCCAGCTAGTCCAAGAGTTCTCAAACCAGGGGTCATGACCCCTCAGAGGCTCATGAGGTTATTACATGGGGGTCGCGAACTGTCTGCCTCCACCCCCAAACCCTCCTTCTCCTCCAGCATTTATAATAGTGTTAAAGATTTTAAAAAGTGCTTTTAACGTATAAGGGGGTTGCACTCAGAGGCTTGCTGTGTGAAGGGGTCACCAGTGCAAACCTTAGAGAACCATCGAGCTAGTCCCTTCGCCTCCGCATGCCAGCGAAACCAGTACCAGATACGTGGACCCACAGATTCCTAAGCTTTATATAAATGCCTAGGTGGATGGATTCTGTCCAGGGTCGGTTTGCAATCAGAATGCATGTATTCTGTGGCTGCTGACTCCATCTCTGTGCAGACATGGTCTGGCATCTCTACTTGCAGTGTAACCAATACAGTGACATCCGCCTGAGCCTGCGGACAACAGCATTTATTTATTTGCCACCCCACCCTGGTCGTATCTGAGCAGCTCGCATCTTGCAACAGCCCTGCCAGGTAGGAGAGGGTTGTTATCCTCTGGCTGGCAGTTGGGGAACAGAGACAGATCAAGGACTTTTTGGAAATGCCTTTGAGTTCAGGTGGTGTTTGGGTGCTGGACACGACTGTCTAAAGTCACGTGCTGTCTGCCTGGCCCACGGTCGCCATGGAGTCCCCATCGTAAGTGCAAGCTCTGCCCTGTCTCTTGCTGCTGCATCCAAGCAGGGCGCTCACTTTGAAACTGAACCCTCGGAATTCTCAGCCTCCCCGTGTATTGTGTCATTGTGTTTTGTTTTGTTGGTAGTATTGGCTTGTGTTACCATAGCAGCTACAAGCCTCCGTCATGGGCCAGAACCCCCGTGCTAGGCGCTTTACGGACATGGGACAAAAAGATGACTTCTTCCCCAAATAGCTTACAGTCAAAGTAAGGACAAGAGGGACCCAGCCAGACGGGGTGGCAAGGGAACAGAGAGTCAGCGTTGGTGAGCAGGAGGGGCAGGGGGTCTCTACACACCAGCAGCCTAGAGGTGATCAGGTTTTTTTTTGAAGCCTCATGGCAACAGAGGGTGTTGGAGGAGAACGAGGCAGCTTTGTGGATGTTTGGAGGGAGCTCCTCTCAAATACGTGGGCGGCAGGGGAGAATGCTTGAAAATGTACCAAGGGGGCAGTTGAGGCCGGCACCACGGGCCAGTCGGAGGCAAGAGTCAGCCTTTTGCTAATGAATGAGAGAGGACAGGTTGGTGTTGACAGGGCGTGAAGGGCCTTGAGAGTGAAGACCATTAGCTTTTGTTAGCTACAGTAGAGAAGGGGGGGTGACCTAGAGCGCCCCAGCTAGGACAGTGATATTTGCAGCAGCATTCTGAAGGGGTCTGAGTGAGACAAGACTGTATTTGTCAAAGTCAGAGAGAAGGGTATTGTACTAATGAGATTGGAGTGCAGATGAGATTCATCCTAAACCAGTCTGAGGTGATGCTGGTGGGTTGGGGGAAGCAGCTAAAAGAGATGGAGGGTAGCTGCAGCGCCTTGGATTGAGGGGGTACAGCCACTAGCAGTTACTGATCACAATTTAGGGTGATTTGAGACCCGCAACTCGCATTTGAGTGTGTCTGGCCAATCTTTGTTAAAAGCTCAGTATGCCTCTCCATGTTCCTGCCTCCTTGTCTCTCTAGGTCCTACCAGGGTGTTTTAGAATGACTCTCTCCTCTGCTGTCCTCCTAAGTTAGGAACCAGAGATTTATAGACCATAAAGCCAGGAGGAACCTCTGTGATCATCTCTCTGACCTCTGGTGTAACACTTGTGGTAATCCTTGTATTAATTCCTATTTGAACTAGAGCAGAGCTTTTAGGAAACTATCCAGTCTTGATTTAAAAATTGCCAGTGATGGAGGATAAGTTGTGCCAATGGTTAGTTATCTGCAGTGGGTTTTTTTTAATTTTTTAAAAAAATTTTAATTTAAAAAGTAGTTGCATCTTATTTCTGGTCTGACTTTATCCAGCCTCAGCTTCCAGACATTGGGCTGTTACACCTTTGCCTGCTACACTGAAGACTCCCTCCGTTATCAAATAGCTGTTCCCCATGTATGTATGTATAGACTGGGGTCAAGTCACCCCTTAACCTTCCCTTTTTTTAATAAAAATGTTGTGGTACCAAGTCAAACACATCACAGAAATCTAAGTCTGTTACATCAACACTATGACCTTTATCAGCCAAATGTGTCGTTTCATCAAAAATAGATAGCACGTTCATTTGACAGGATCTGTTTTCAAGGGCCATAAACCCATGTTGATTTGCATTAATTATATTCTATAAGAACTGCCATGCAGGGTCAGACCATGGTCCCTCTAGCACAGTAGCCTGTCTCTGACAGTTGTCCATACTGGAGCTTCATGGGGAGTGCACATACCAAGGCAGTTAGTGATCCATCCTGTCTTCCCTTTCCGGCTTCTGGCAGTCGGAGCTTTAGGGTTGCCCCAAGCATGGGGTTGTGTCCCTGACCATCTTGGCTAATAGCCGTTGATGGACCTGCCCTCCATGAACTTCACTATTTCTTTTTTTGAGCCCGGTTCTACTTGGGCCATCACAACATCCCTGGCAGTGAGTTTCACAGATGAATTGTGCATTGTGTGAAAAGGTACTTCCTCTTGTTTGTATTCATTCTGCTACCTGTTAATTGTATTGAGTGTCTCCTGGTTTTTGTATCGTGGAAAAAGATAAATAACACTTCATTATTCACTCTCTCCACACCAGGCATGATTTTCTAGATCTCTGTCATATCCCCTCTTAGTCGTCTCTTTTCCAAGATGAACAGCCCTAATCTTTTTAGTCTCTCATATAGAAGCACTTTCATAAATTTAATCATCTTTGTTCCCCTTTTCTGAACCTTTTCCAGCTCCACTATATCCTTTCAGAGACAGGATAACCAGAACTTGACACAGTATTCAAGGTGTGGATGTACCATGGACTTACATAGGGGCATTATATTTTCAGTCTTATTTTCTATCACTTTCCTAATGGTTCTTACCATTCTGTTAGCCTCTTTGACTGCTGCTGTGCATTGAGCTGAAGTTTTCAGAGAACAATTCACTGACTCCAAGATCTTTCTTGAGTGATAACAGCTAGGTTCGAACCCATCATGCATTACTTTGCACTTATCAATGTTGAATTTCATCTATTTTCCTGCTCAATTGCCCAGTTTTGTGAGATTCCCCCTGGAACTTTTTGTATTCAGCTTTGAACTTAACTATCTCTAGTAACTTTGTATCCGTCTGCAAACTTTGCCTCTTCACTGTTCACTCTTTCTTCCAGATCAGCAATGAATGTGTTGAACAGCACAGGTCTTTGTACAGATCCTTGGGGGACCCTCTTATCCCATGACAGCTTAGGCTCTGGTTACACTACAGCTTAAGTCAACGTAAGTTATGTTGCTCATGAGTGTGAATTAGCCGCGCTCCTGAGTGCCATAATTTATTCCAGTGTGGACAGTGCTATATCAGTGGGAGAGCTTGTCACGGGGACTGGTGTAGTTAAGCTGACAGGAGAGCTCTCTGGGGCGGTGTAGGTGCATCAGTGCTCTCTTGTGTAGCCACAGCATAAGTTTCCTTAAAAGTCTTTGGTGAGGGACCTTGTCAAAGTCTTTCTGAAAATCCAGGTACACTCTATCCACTGGATCACTCTTGGCCACATGCTTGTTGACTCCCTCAAAGAATTCTAATAGATTGGTGAGGCATGATTTCCCTTTAGAAAAGCTGTGTTGATTCTTCCCCAGTAAACTCTGTTTAACTTGGTATTTGATAGTTCTGTTCTTTACTATGGTTTCTGCACTGACCTTCGTCCTGGCCAGAGGCTCCAGATTTCCCTCGGGGCGGTCACAGCTCAGCTTGCTCTGTGCCTATGGCCATTGGAAGGAGCAGGCTTTTCAAGCAGCCTCTGCTCTCTTTCAGGGGAAGAGGTTGCCCTGTATTGTGCCAAGTATCTCCCGGAGATAATCAAGGACCAGAAGGCATACAAGGAAGGCAAACTACAGAAGGTAAGAGCCTGGCACTGCAGTGAATAAGTGTAGGCACCAATGCAGGAGAACAGGCCTCTCTGGGTGTCTAGTTCCCACCCAGGTCCCGGTGTCCTCTGGGATTGCCCAGCCCCTCCCTCAGAGGGTGTGCCAGGGCCTCCCAGGGAAGCTTTCTTCCTTTCTTCACCTTGGGTCTTCTCACTAACTGTTGGCCTTGTTGTTTAGCTGTTCCTCATCTCTCCTTTAGCGCCCTTGAAGTTACTGAGAGGCAGTGCTCAGTTCTGGCCCATGTCTTGTGTTCCCTACAGAGAGTCCCCCTCTCTGCTCTCCATATCCTCACAGAGCTGCCCTAGTTTTCAGTCTCCTCCTACATCAATGCAGGAATCGGACTGATGGGCAGCAGTGTAGGTGAGAGAAATCCAGCCACTTGAGACTCACAGCGATGGCAGAGTGGGGCTCTGGGAGAACGTGGCATTAGGCAGCATGTTCTGGGTGCAGACCAGTCTGGCCAAGCCAGTGACCTGTAGGAATGAGGGGTTGTTCCTCATGCTAACCCTCCCCAGTGCCATCCCATCCCCCCATGCGCTCTTTGGCCAACCTGGTCAGTCACCTCAGTGATTCTCCTGGAGGGGCTGGGGACGTGATCGATCCCGGTGCTGCTGAGAGAGGGGTGGGCGCTCCCCTGAACAGCATGTAGCCCCCATGCTGTGTGTTTGTCTATAGGCCCTGGAGGACGCCTTCCTGGCCATCGATGCCAAGCTGACCACAGAGGAGGTGATTAAGGAGCTCGCTCAGATCGCTGGGCGGCCCCAGGATGACGAGGAGGAGAAGGAGAAAGTGGCTGATGAAGATGATGGTAAGTCACTGAGGCTGAGCACTGAGGCGCTGGCCGCCAGCCGTGGGAGGGGCAGGGCAGTGACTGTGTTAGGGAACGGTTTTGTTGTTTAAAGGAGCCAGTTAAACACAGTGCAGCTGGAGCTGACTTAGCGGCCTCCTTGAGGCGCCTCACCCCACAGCGCTCCGGGCTGGCATGGGGGAGTCGGAGTTGTTTTGGCAAGCTTGCTCATTTAACTGACACACCCCTCCCTTGAGCGTATCTGCAGCAGGTGCTCTGCTCCAGCCAAGGGTTCGAGCTTTCTGGGCCATGGCAATACTGGTCTGAGCTGAGATGTGATGTCAGTGAAATGGGCAGCAGCATCCTGAGCTCGCTGCTCTGGGTGGGAGGTGGGGGCCACAGACAGATGGACAAGTGGTGGGACGGAGGTGAATTGAAGCCCCCCCCTCCCCTCCCCAAGGTGACTCTGGCCCAAGACTCTGCCTTTTTCATTCAAAGAAGCAAATGTGCTTTCCCCCCTGGGCATGTCTGTCAGGGCAAGGAGCAAAGCCCCGACCACGAAACAAGAATTAGTGGGGGCCTCGCTGTCAGCCTTCGAGTGAACATAAAGGAGCACCTGCACTGGACCATGGCATTTCTCTGCGAGTGCTGGGGACACCTGGGTTCCTAAACCTGGTGGGGAAAGCCCTTTAGTTTGCTCTCTGCATCTGACAGCACTCTGGGTAGAGTCATTTCACTTCCCATCTTCGAGCTGACTAGCAAAGGAAAATCTAGCAAAAAGGCAGCTTCAGGGAAGCGGCAAGATTCTCCCTTGAAATCCTAGCCCCGGGTTGGTGTTTGGGAAGGGTGTGCCTTAGCATTACATGTTTCCCCATGGCCCTAGTGCCTGGATTTCAGGTGGGCGAGCGACCTGTGCCAGAGCCCTGCAGAGTGACCTGGCCCTTGAGAAGCATAGCCTTTCTTGTTTGTGGTGTCTGATCTGTACAAGAAAACAGACCAGCCAGTGTTCCAGTACTCGGCATCACCAGGGGCCCCCACAAACACAGACCCCCTGAAACGAAACCCAAATGCTTCGCCAGCATCAGCTGTTCCCACTTGTGAGCGCCCCCCCGTCTCCCCCAGCACCTTGAGCTGAGATTCCATTGGCTAATCTGGAAGGCCCTTCACGTGCCTCCTTGGTGGCCACTATGTCCATGATGTTGGCTAGTGAGCATCGGCCAGGCTTAGCGGCTGAGAGCTGGCTGCTGTGTGTCCACAGAGCCCAGTGTGCACGCTGTGCCTATCAGCTGTGTGAGTGTGATGGACGCCCCCTCCACTGCCCATTGCAGGCAGCCTGCCCGCTTGGCCTGGGAGCTGCGCGGGGACAGCGCTCTCCCTGTGTGTGTGTGTGTGTGTGTGTGTGTGTGTGTGTGTGTGTGTGTGTGTGCGGGTGCTGCTGGAACACAAGGCATCTCTTGGCTAGTGCAGCTTGGAGCCAAATCTGTCCTGTCTTTCTGTGCTGCTGCCGCCCCCCTGGCAGCGTTTTCTGCTCTGACTTTCCCTCTCTCTTGCAGTTGACCATGAGGAAGCGGCCCTTCTGCACGAAGAAGCTACAATGACTATCGAGGAACTGCTGACCCGCTATGGACAGAACTGCGTCAAGAACCTCAGAAACAAGCCACTCCCACCAGCCGGGGAGATGGGCCAGGAGCATGATGGGGAGATGAGCGTGAATGGAGAGACCAGTCCAGAGGAGCTGGCCGAGCACAGGGAGAGGAAGAATGGGAAGCCAAACAACGAAGCCACAGGCATTTCCTCCACCTCGGACGGAGCCGAAGCTGGGGGCAACAGCTGTGCTGCAAAGCAGGCTGAAGTGGGCAGGGGTGAAGAGACGGTCACCTCCTCCACTGGGGAGGCGGGGCCTTCCTGCTCCTCCACTGGAAAGCCCCAGGGCACAACCAAGTCCAAATTTTTTGAAGACAGTGAGGACGAGTCAGATGAAGCCGAAGAAGAGGAGGATAGTGAGGTAGGCGCCAGAGCTCTGGGGCATCTGCCGTTCCTGGGGGTGGGGAATGTCTCTCTCGCCACATTCTTTGAGGGCTATGAGAGCATTGGGCCACCCCAGGCCTGCCGTCGAGGTGGGATTTACAGGCTAACACCTGCGTCTGCAGTGCCTCGCTGTGGGCCTGTGGAGCGAGGGTGCTGCAGACACTGAAGTCTGGCCAGTGCATGAGCTGGGAGCTGCTACCTGCTGCCCAGATCCTATGCACCAGAGAGAGAAAAGACCTGCTGGGTCATTGGCTCCCTCTTGCTGAGCTCATCTTGTCCATCCTCCCGGAGGGGCTTGTGCCCTCAGAGCCAGGCATTCCTGCTGTCTGATGGTCTCTCTTGTTTCTGTAGGAGTGCAGTGAGGATGAGGATGGCTACAGCAGTGAGGAGGCAGAGAATGAAGAGGATGAAGATGACACAGAAGAGGCTGAGGAGGATGAGGACGAAGAGGAAGAGATGATGTTACCAGGCATGGAGGGGAAAGAGGAGGTGCACATCCCATTTCTGCCTTCTCTAGCGTTGTTAGTCCTGTGCAGGGGAGCACCCGCGGGTCACTGGGGAGCTGGAGAATGCCCTTTGGCCATGGAGGCTTTCTGCTGTGTGCTGCCCATTGATTTCCTACACAGCTTTTCTGTGGCGGAGCATACTGCCTGAAGCAGGTGTCTTCCCACCCAGAAGCTGTGGAGGGTTTGGAATGGGGCATGTGCTGTGGGGAATCATAGAATCATAGAATATCAGGGTTGGAAGGGACCCCAGAAGGTCATCTAGTCCAACCCCCTGCTCAAAGCAGGACCAAGTCCCAGTTAAATCATCCCAGCCAGGGCTTTGTCAAGCCTGACCTTAAAAACCTCTAAGGAAGGAGATTCTACCACCTCCCTAGGTAACGCATTCCAGTGTTTCACCACCCTCTTAGTGAAAAAGTTTTTCCTAATATCCAATCTAAACCTCCCCCATTGCAACTTGAGACCATTACTCCTCGTTCTGTCATCTGCTACCATTGAGAACAGTCTAGAGCCATCCTCTTTGAAACCCCCTTTCAGGTAGTTGAAAGCAGCTATCAAATCCCCCCTCATTCTTCTCTTCTGCAGACTAAACAATCCCAGCTCCCTCAGCCTCTCCTCATAAGTCATGTGCTCTAGACCCCTAATCATTTTTGTTGCCCTTCGCTGTACTCTTTCCAATTTATCCACATCCTTCCTGTAGTGTGGGGCCCAAAACTGGACACAGTACTCCAGATGAGGCCTCACCAGTGTCGAATAGAGGGGAACGATCACGTCCCTCGATCTGCTCGCTATGCCCCTACTTATACATCCCAAAATGCCATTGGCCTTCTTGGCAACAAGGGCACACTGCTGACTCATATCCAGCTTCTCGTCCACTGTCACCCCTAGGTCCTTTTCCGCAGAACTGCTGCCGAGCCATTCGGTCCCTAGTCTGCAGCGGTGCATTGGATTCTTCCATCCTAAGTGCAGGACCCTGCACTTATCCTTATTGAACCTCATTAGATTTCTTTTGGCCCAATCCTCCAATTTGTCTAGGTCCTTCTGTATCCTATCCCTCCCCTCCAGCGTATCTACCACTCCTCCCAGTTTAGTATCATCCGCAAATTTGCTGAGAGTGCAATCCACACCATCCTCCAGATCATTTATGAAGATATTGAACAAAACGGGCCCCAGGACCGACCCCTGGGGCACTCCACTTGACACCGGCTGCCAACTAGACATGGAGCCATTGATCACTACCCGTTGAGCCCGACAATCTAGCCAGCTTTCTACCCACCTTATAGTGCATTCATCCAGCCCATACTTCCTTAACTTGCTGACAAGAATGCTGTGGGAGACCGTGTCAAAAGCTTTGCTAAAGTCAAGAAACAGCTGCAAAGGGAGATTCCACGGTTAGCCTATCTGGTCTGAGCTCTGCCCAGGACCTAAGTTCCGCAGAGCGTATTGCAGAACAGCACGGCAGTGCCTTCGGGAGCAGCCAGGCTGGCTGTGTCTCTCACCTGCACACAGCAAACGCTGGTCATGAGCAGCTCCCCAGCCAGCCAGCTGAGGATGGCATTGGCAGCTGGCTGAGAGGCCTCGATGCAGTGGAATGGAGACTGCAGACATCTCCATCCTTTCCGCTACCCAAGCGCAGGCTGCAAGGACCGTCGGCTCCAGCCTGCAGTGCAGCCTCTGCTTGGGGCAGGCTGAGGCCGGAGTCACCACCGCTTGCCCCTCCATATGAAAGGAGAGAACAGCTGCAGGCCATGCTATTGAGCTCACCGGTGTTCCTAGGACGGTGTTTTTTCTCTGGGGGAGAGGAGATGTCCCACTCCTGGGACAATGTACACATGTTCTGTTCCTTTCACACAGATTCCAAGCCCCCTCCCCTTCCCCTGCCTCCTGCGGTGGCCCCCTCTTTGGACCCTGCACCTTTTGGGAGGGGAGGTCTGGTACATCTGATGTCCTATAAGGGCTCCTGGGGCTGGTCTGTACCTTCTCTCCCCTGAATGGTTCCTTTAGGGCTAGGGGCATTGTGTATCTGGAAAGAAGTCTCACCAAACCCCTTGCCTCTCAGCCTGGCTCTGACAGCGGGACGACTGCCGTGGTAGCCCTTATTCGGGGGAAACAGCTAATCGTAGCCAACGCTGGAGACTCTCGCTGTGTGGTGTCGGAGGGTGGCAAAGCCGTGGACATGTCCTATGACCACAAGCCGGAGGATGAGCTGGAGTTGGCCAGGATAAAGAACGCCGGCGGCAAGGTCACCATGGATGGGAGAGTGAATGGGGGCCTCAACCTCTCCAGGGCAATCGGTGAGTGAAGCCAGGAGGCAGGCCAGGCCACCCTGCAGCTTGGGGGATGGCACCTGTGCGTAGACCACCTGTTTCACGGTGGGTTTGTGAGTGATGGATTATTTAGATGGGGCCCAAGTCATGTTAGGTATGTCAGCCAGGACTGGGGCATGTAGGGCTAGGTGCCAAAGAGCCTGCTGTGTAAGCAGGTAAACTGATAGCCAGTGATGTTTCCTGCTGAGAGATGCAAAGTGATGCACATTGGAGAAAATAACATGAACTACTTGTGCGCCAGAGAGGGCCATTGGCAGCTCAATGGGACCTCAACTCAGCACGCAGCTGGGCTCAGAAAAGCAAAAAAGATATTGGGGTGTATAAGGCATGGGATGGTGTATTCCTTAATCAGTGGTGTGGGCTCATCTGAACACCATGTGGAGTTCTCATCACCCTCTTAAATAGGGTGTTGCACAACTAGAGGGGGTTAGAGAAGGGCAGAAGAAATGGTCAAGGACTTGGGAAAAACTCTTCTGTTCACAGTGGATTGACCCCTTGGAAAGGAGACGAATGAGAAGGGACATGATTAAAGTTTCTAAAACAATGCATGATCGAGAGAAGGGAGATCAGAAGTGTCTGTTTAAATGATGGGGACACTCACTGGGATTGAAAGGCAGCAAAATAAAACTGATCCAAGGAAATATTTTCACACAAGGGGCCTGTGGAACTCGCTGTCACATGACATAATTGAGGCTACAAGCCTAGCAGGATTCAGCAAGAAGTTAAATATTTCTGTAGGCATGGAGAATATCTGGAATTATCAGAGGAAATACTGACCCCCAAACAGAGTTCTGAACTAGCCATGAACCCTCCTGCCCCAGAGCATGAGCCTCTAACTACTGGGGCTGGGGGAACCTTCCCCTGGGGCAGGCCCTGGTCACTGCCCCTTCTCCGGAAGCAGCTGGTACTGGCCCCTGTCAGAGATGAGACACTGGACTAAATGGACCCTGGTCTGGTCCACGTGGGCAGTGTCTGTGTTTGTGCTCCTAAAAGCACAGGCAGTGGGGTGAGATGTGTGGCTGGGCTGGGGATGCTCTATTTTGGGGTGCTCTCTCTTCTTCAGTGATGTAGCAGCTTAATTGCCAGGGTCTGCAGAGCTGCCCCCATGCTCCAACTCAAACACAGACTGAGGACGGGGGAGTGCCTGCAGGAGTGCTAGCTTGGGCTCTCAGCCAGCCCTTCCCCAGCAGTCAGGGCAGTGTAGCTGGAGGAGACTGTGCCAGCACTGACCTTCCCTTCTCTTGCCAGGTGACCACTTCTACAAGAGGAACAAGAACCTGCCTCCGGAAGAGCAGATGATCTCAGCCTTACCCGACATCAAGGTGCTGACGATAAATGAGGAACATGACTTCATGGTTATCGCATGTGACGGAATCTGGTGAGTGCCAGAAGAGCAGAAGCCCCTATGGGATGGATCCTGCCCCAGCCTTTGCATGGGGCAGCAGGCCAGGCGCATATCCCCATGACGCCCTCAGTATGGGTTAGAGACCTCCTGGATAGCTCGTTAAAGAGCCCGAGGCAGGCTGTCCCCAGTGGGGCACCATTCCCTGGGCAGAGGATGGCACAGCGCACTGAGAGCCCAATCTCTCCTGTTCCACGGTGCCCATGGCCTCTGAACAAGGGGATCTCCTTTAATATCTGCCTTGGTGCGTGCCCTGCCCCTCCCATTCAGCAAGCCAGCACACTCCTCCCTAGAACAACCGAGTTGGGGGGACCAGCAGATCCAGGCCTCCCTGCTGTCAGCTGCAGGGCACTCTTCCCTTGACCTGCCAGCTGTTCTGACCCTTCTCCTGCTGTGCTGGCAGGAATGTGATGAGCAGCCAGGAAGTGGTGGATTTCATCCAGGCCAAGATCTGCCAGAAGGATGAGAACGGAGACCTGAGGCCTCTCTCCTGCATAGTAGAAGAGGTAAGCAGCCTGACTCCAATTGCCCTTCGCTGTATGGGCTTCCTCAGCTCGCTGGGCATCTGCACGCTCGCTGGGCCGTGACTCCCTGCAGGGAGAGTTACTGGGACAGGAATCTGGGGCCTGCCCATTGCTTGGTGGTGACGAAATCCATACGGACCCAACAACTTCATCTGCCTTCCTAGTTTCAGAGGGATAGCCATATTAGTCTGTATCAGCAAAAACAATGAGGAGTCCTTGTGGCGCCTTAGATACTATCAAATTTATTTGGGCAAAGCTTTCATGGGCTATAACCCACTTCATCAGATGCATGGAGTGAAAAATACAGTAGGCATGTATAGAAACATATACAGCACGTGAAAAGATGGCAATTACCTTCCCAAGTTGGGGTGGGTCTGTGCTCATTAGGCCAATTCAATCAGGGTGGATGTGGCCCATTCCCAACAGCTGACAAGAAGGTGTCAGTATCAACAGAGGGAAAATTACTTTTTGTAGTGACCCAGCCACTCCCAGTCTTTATTCAGGCTTTAATTTGATGGTGACCAGTTTGCAAATTAATTCCAGTTCTGCAGTTTCTCGCTGAAGTCTGTTTTTGAAGTTTTTTTGTTGAAGAATGGCCACATTTAAGTCTATAGCTGCCTACTGTATTTTTTCACTCCATGCATCTGATGAAGTGTGTTTTAGCCCACGAAAGCTAATGCCCAAATAAATTTGTTAGTCTCTAAGGTGCCACAAGGATTCCTCGTTGTTTTTGCCTTCCTAGTGTTATCCTGACCAGCCAGCAGGAGGCAGTGCTGAGCAGCACAGGGCCCTGCCAGCAGAGGTGGTATTAGCACATCGGGGGCCCTAGGCAGGAATATTTGGGGGGTGCGCCCCAACACATACTAGTAATGAACAGGGGCCCCCTGGAGGTGCTCGGGGTGCCTCGCGCTGGCTCTGCCTGCCGGCCCCCCAAGGCACTGAGCAACAACTTGAGCTGTCCCGTTCCCTCGCCTGGGAGGAGCTGAAGCCTGGGCCTGGCCCCGGAGCCCAGAGTCAGCCGGCGGGGGCCCTTTGGACTGCCTCGGCTGCGTGTGAGGCTGGTGTCCTGCTGGCTGCTCCCCGTGTGCTGTTAACTTGTCCTGTTCCCTCTCAGCTCCTGGATCAGTGCTTGGCTCCCGACACATCAGGGGATGGCACCGGCTGCGATAACATGACCTGCATCATTATCTGCTTCAAACCACGCTCCACGCAAGCCCACACCGACAGTGGCAAACGGAAACTGCCGGTGGCAGAGGCCCAGGTAGCAGGGGAGGAGAACGGCAGCGACAGCAGCAAGAAGGCCAAGCTGGACTAGCAGGCCCAGCACAAAGACTTGTCGTGCACTCCCCAGACTCGTTTCTTAAACAAGCTGAACTCGAGACTCCAAAGTCTTGTCCTTTTTTTTAGCCTTAGCAGAGGCCTCGTTTGTCTGTGTCCTGGACAGGGGTGGGGTGGGCTAGCCAGGGCATGTCATGTTGTTCATTTGTAACCATTCCAAAGAGTGAGCCAACAGGAGAGCTGCCGAGTGGGGCTGGCTGCAGATCCGCGGACACAGGAGCCCCAGCAGAGGTGAGTAGCGTGTTAGTGGTTAGAGGATGGACGTCCCAACGTTGTCTCCATGTAGGTGTCGCCATTTTTGTGCCTGTGACTGTTCTGTTTGGAGGGGAAGAACTTTTTCAGTGTTGAGGTTTTTTAATCTGCGCCCCCTTTATTTAAGACCCTTTCTGTTTTTATTTGTGGAACAATCTGACTCGGGTGCCACTGTTGCACCTCGCTCTGTTGTACACTTTCAATCAACACTTTTTCAAACTAAACGCCCAGAAAACTTAGCTGCACCTTTGTCCTTGGCTCTTTCACAGGAGGTGGGGCGGGAAGCGGGGAGAACCAAGTCTGTCTGTTGAATCTTTCCCCCTTTACAGGTTAGGAGACCGTAGGAGAATGCGAGGAGCCGATTGCATAGTGGGTGCCCCAACCCAGTACTGCCTTTCCTGCTGCAGCTCTTCTCATGCACCTTGCTCCTGGTCTGCAGGCCCCAGTCTTGGGCTCCCTCCCACTCCCCAGCTCTGCGACACCGCTAAGCCCTGGCCCTGCAGTGTTCAAGCAGAAAGCTGGCAGTGCTGTGGGGGGATGGCTTGGGGGGGGGTGTAGAAATGGGCAGTAGGGATAAACCTCCTGAGCTCATTTGTCTTTACTGAGTTGCTGATATGAACCCTGGGCCCAAGAGGCAGGACTGACACCCAAACATCTCAGGGCCCACCCAGCTCTTCTCTTCCATGTGACAGCAGCACGGTGTGTTGGGCGGGTGCTAGCGCTGCACCCATCTCTGGCAGCTTGCTTCTCCAGCCCCCCTCAGGTGCAAAGAGCACAAAGTGCCTGGGTTGGAAACAATCTACTGAAAACTGAGCTGCTCCTTCTTCCCTCTTCTCCTCCCGACCCCGGGTCTTCTGCGTGGATCGGGATTGGCCAATGTGGGGAAGGACTGACGGAGGAGTTTCCTACAGGCCGTTGCTGACCAAGGGGCTGTGGAGATGTGGGATCATCCAGTCCCTCCCCAGGGCTCTCCCCAGTCATGGGGCTCTCAGCCGATCTCTTGGGAGACTTTCACTGCTCAGGAGGTGCCAGCACTGCTCATGTGCCCACCGTAGCTGTGTTCCCTCCTGCTGCCCTTCTGGGGGAGCTGAAGAGATCTCTTCGAAAGAGACCTTCAGTCTTGCAGCTCCAGGAGATGGAGACTCTACTGATTGCTGTGGTAGTTCAGTGGTTTGTGACCCGCACTGGTAACAGTAATTGGAGCCTGATTTCCAATTTTAATTTGTCTGACTTCAGCGTCCAACCATAGGTTCTTGTTCTGCCTTTCTCTGCTAGATTGAAGAGCCCGTTAGTACCAGTGTTTTCTCCTTAGACACTGTAATCAAGTCTCCTCTCAGTCTTCGTTTTGATAAGCTAACCAGATTGAGCTCTTTCAGTCTCACTGTAAGGCATTTTCCCCAGCCCTCAGATAATTTCTCTCTTCTCTGCACCCTCTGATTTTTCAACCTCCTTTTTAAAATGTGGACCCCAGAACTGGACACAGTATTCTAGTACTGGCCTCACCAATGCCACCTACAGTGGAAAAATCACCTCCCTCCTCCAAGTCACTCCTTGCCTGGGTGTACATCCGAGGATTGCGTTAGGCCTTTTCCCCAGTGCATCACGCTGGCAGCTCATGTTGAATTGCTTGCCCACTGTGACCCCTAAATCCTTTTCAGGGTCCCTGTTTTCCAGGATCCAGTCCCCATTTTGTACATCTGGCCTGCGTTTCTCGTCCCTAGATGTATGACCTTGCATTGGGTTGTATTAAAATGCATTTTGTTGGAATGGGCTCAGTTTACCAAGCGATCCAGTCACTCTGCGACTGCCCTGCCTCTCGTCCTTCACCACTGTGCCAAGCTTTGCGTCACTGCAGTGGTTTTCATATTTACTTCCTGATCACTGATGGAAATGTTAAACGGCATCAGAACTAGCATGGATCCCCGTGGAACTCCGCTAGAAACATCTCCTTCCATGCCAGCTCTTAATCCACGAGAACACAGGAACGGCCGTACTGGGTCAGCGCCAAGTACTTCTGAGGGAGTGAACAGATCAGGACAATTATCAAGTGATCCCGACCTGTCATCCACTCTCACTTTCTGGCAGTCAGAGGCCTAGGGACACCCAAAGCATGGGGTTGCGTCCTTGACCATCTTGGCAATAGCCATAGATGGACCTGTCCTCCAAGAACTTACCTAGTTCCTTTTTAAACCTAGGTTTCAGAGTAGCAGCCGTGTTAGTCTGTATTTGCAAAAAGAAAAGGAGGACTTGTGGCACCTTAGAGACTAACAAATTTATTTGAGCATAAGCTTTCGTGAGCTACAGCTCACTTCATCAGATGCATTCAGTGGAAAATACAGTGGGGAGAGTTATATACACACACAGAGAACATGAAACAATGGGTTTTATCATGCACACTGTAAGGAGAGTGATCACTTAAGATGAGCTATTACCAGCAGGAAAGTGGGGGGAGGAGGAAAACCTTTTGTGGTGATAATCAAGGTGGGCCATTTCCAGCAGTTAACAAGAACGTCTGAGGAACAGTGGGGGGACAAATAACATGGGGAAATAGTTTTTTACTTTGTGTAATGAACACTCCCAGTCTCTATTCAAGCCTAAGTTAATTGTATCCAGTCTGCAAATTAATTCCAATTCAGCAGTCTCTCATTGGAGCCTGGTTTTGAAGTTTTTTTGTTGAAGGATAGCCACTCTCAGGTCTGTAATCGAGTGACCAGAGAGATTGAAGTGTTCTCCGAGTGGTTTTTGAATGTTGTAATTCTTGACAACTGATTTGTGTCTATTTATTCTTTTATGTAGAGACTGTCCAGTTTGACCAATGTACATGGCAGAGGGGCATTGCTGGCACATGATGGCATACATCACATTGGTAGATGTGCAGATGAACGAGCCTCTGATAGTGTGGCTGATGTGATTAGGCTCTATGATGGTGTCCCCTGAATATATATGTGGACAGAGTTGGCAACGGGCTTTGTTGCAAGGATAGGTTCCTGGGTTAGTGGTTCTGTTGTGTGGTTGCTTGTGAGTATTTGCTTCAGGTTGGGGGCCTGTCTGTAAGCAAGGACTGGCCTGTCTCCCAAGATCTGTGAGAGTGATGGGTCATCCTCCAGGATAGGTTGTAGATCCCTGATGATGCGTTGGAGAGGTTTTAGTTGGGGGCTGAAGGTGATGGCTAGTGGCGTTCTGTTGTTTTCTTTGTTGGGCCTGTCCTGTAGTAGGTGACTTCTGGGTACTCTTCTGGCTCTGTCAATCTGTTTCTTCACTTCAGCAGGTGGGTATTGTAGTTGTAAGAATGCATGATAGAGATCTTGTAGGTGTTTGTCTCTGTCTGAGGGGTTGGAGCAAATGCTGTTGTATCGTAGAGCTTGGCTGTAGACAACGGATTGTGTGGTGTGATCTGGGTGAAAGCTGGAGGCAAGTAGGTAGGAATAGCGGTCAGTTAGGTTTCCGATATAGGATGGTGTTTATGTGACCATCGTGTATTAGCACTGTAGTGTCCAGGAAGTGGATCTCTTGTGTGGACTGGTTATAACATTCAAAAACCAGTCGGAGAACACTTCAGTCTCTCCGGTCACACGATTACAGACCTGAGAGTGGCTATCCTTCAACAAAAAAAACTTCAAAAACAGACTCCAACGAGAGACTGCTGAATTGGAATTTGCAAACTGGATACAATTAACTTAGGCTTGAATAGAGACTGGGAGTGGATGGGTCACTACACAAAGTAAAACTATTTCCCCATGTTATTTCTCCCCCCCACCTCACCCCCCACTGTTCCTCAGATGTTCTTATTAACTGCTGGAAATGGCCCGCCTTGATTATCACCACAAAAGGTTTTCCTCCTCTTCCCCCCCCCCCCCCCCCCGCTGGTGATGTCTTATCTTAAGTGATCACTCTCCTTACAGTGTGTATGATAAAACCCATTGTTTCATGTTCTCTGTGTGTATATAAATCTCCCCACTGTATTTTCCACCAAATGCATCTGATGAAGTGAGCTGTAGCTCACGAAAGCTTATGCTCAAATAAATTTTAGTCTCTAAGGGCCACAAGTACTCCTTTTTCTTTTTCTTTTTTTTTTTTTAAACTCAGTTACACTTTTGGCCTTCACAACATCCCGTGGCTATAAGTTCCACAGGTTGACTGTGCATAGTGTGAAGAAATAATTCCTTTTGTTTGTTTTAAATCAGGTGCCTATTAATTTCATTTGGTGACCTCCTAGTTCTTGTTATGTGATGGGTAAATAACACTTCCCTATTCAGGTTTCAGAGTAGCAGCGGTGTTAGTCTGTATCTGCAAAAAGAAAAGGAGTACTTGTGGCACCTTAGAGACTAACAAATTTATTTAAGCATAAGCTTTCGTGAGCTACAGCTCTCTTCATCGGATGCATTCAGTGGAAAATACAGTGGGGAGATTTATATACACAGAGAACATGAAACAATGGGTGTTATCATACACACTATAACGAGAGTGATCAGCTAAGGTGAGCTATTACCAGCAGGAGAGCGGGGGGGTGGGGCGGGGCGGGGGAAACCTTTTGTAGTGATGATCAAGGTGGGCCATTTCCAGCAGTTGACAAGAACGTGTGAGGAACAGTGGGGTGGGGGGGGTGGGGAAATGGTTTTACTTTGTGTAATGACACTTCCCTATTCACTTTCTCGACACCAGTCATGATTTTATAGACCTCTATCATATCCCGTTTGTCTCTTTTTCGAGCTGAATAGTTCCGTCTTTTTAATCTCTCCTCATAGGGAAGCTGATCCAAACACCTAATCATTTTTGTTGCCCTTTTCTGAACCTTTTCCAATTCTCATACATCTTTTTCTTTTAGATGGGGCAACCAGAACTGCACACAGTATTCAAGATGTGGGCGTACCATGAATTTACATAGTGGGATTATGTTATTTATTGCCTTATTATCTATCCCGTTCCTAATGGTTCCTAACGTTCTGTTCGCTTTTTTGGCTGCTGCTGCACACTGAGCAGATCTTTTCAGAGAACTATCCACGATGATTCCAATATCTCTCTATTGAGATGTAATGGCTAATTTAGACCCCATCATTTTGTATGTAGAGTTGGGATTATATTTTGCAATGTGCATTATTTTGCATTGATCAATATTGAATTTCATCTCCCATTTTGTTGCCCGATCATCCAGTTTTGTGAGATCCATTTGTAACTCTTCACAGTCAGCGTTGGACTTAACTATCTCGAGTAATTTGATAGTTTTTGTGAATTTTGCTATCTCACTGTTTGCCCCTTTTTCCAGATCATTTAGAATCATAGAATCATAGAATATCAGGGTTGGAAGGGACCCCAGAAGGTCATCTAGTCCAACCCCCTGCTCAAAGCAGGACCAAGTCCCAGTTAAATCATCCCAGCCAGGGCTTTGTCAAGCCTGACCTTAAAAACCTCTAAGGAAGGAGATTCTACCACCTCCCTAGGTAACGCATTCCAGTGTTTCACCACCCTCTTAGTGAAAAAGTTTTTCCTAATATCCAATCTAAACCTCCCCCATTGCAACTTGAGACCATTACTCCTCGTTCTGTCATCTGCTACCATTGAGAACAGTCTAGAGCCATCCTCTTTGAAACCCCCTTTCAGGTAGTTGAAAGCAGCTATCAAATCCCCCCTCATTCTTCTCTTCTGCAGACTAAACAATCCCAGCTCCCTCAGCCTCTCCTCATAAGTCATGTGCTCTAGACCCCTAATCATTTTTGTTGCCCTTCGTTGTACTCTTTCCAATTTATCCACATCCTTCCTGTAGTGTGGGGCCCAAAACTGGACACAGTACTCCAGATGAGGCCTCACCAGTGTCGAATAGAGGGGAACGATCACGTCCCTCGATCTGCTCGCTATGCCCCTACTTATACATCCCAAAATGCCATTGGCCTTCTTGGCAACAAGGGCACACTGCTGACTCATATCCAGCTTCTCGTCCACTGTCACCCCTAGGTCCTTTTCCGCAGAACTGCTGCCGAGCCATTCGGTCCCTAGTCTGTAGCGGTGCATTGGATTCTTCCATCCTAAGTGCAGGACCCTGCATTTATCCTTATTGAACCTCATTAGATTTCTTTGGCCCAATCCTCCAATTTGTCTAGGTCCTTCTGTATCCTATCCCTCCCCTCCAGCGTATCTACCACTCCTCCCAGTTTAGTATCATCCGCAAATTTGCTGAGAGTGCAATCCACACCATCCTCCAGATCATTTATGAAGATATTGAACAAAACGGGCCCCAGGACCGACCCCTGGGGCACTCCACTTGACACCGGCTGCCAACTAGACATGGAGCCATTGATCACTACCCGTTGAGCCCGACAATCTAGCCAGCTTTCTACCCACCTTATAGTGCATTCATCCAGCCCATACTTCCTTAACTTGCTGACAAGAATGCTGTGGGAGACCGTGTCAAAAGCTTTGCTAAAGTCAAGAAACAATACATCCACTGCTTTCCCTTCATCCACAGAACCAGTAATCTCATCATAAAAGGCGATTAGATTAGTCAGGCATGACCTTCCCTTGGTGAATCCATGCTGACTGTTCCTGATCACTTTCCTCTCCTCTAAGTGCTTCAGGATTGATTCTTTGAGGACCTGCTCCATGATTTTTCCAGGGACTGAGGTGAGGCTGACCGGCCTGTAGTTCCCAGGATCCTCCTTCTTCCCTTTTTTAAAGATGGGTCAATTTATGACTGTTGAGCAGCACTGGTCCCAGTACAGAGGCCAGGGAGACCCTGCCTTTTACCTTTCTCCACTGGGAAAACGGACCATTTATTCCTACCCTTTGTTTCCTATCTTTTAACCAGTTACCAATCCATGAGAGGACCTTCCCTCTTACCCCTTGACTCCTTACTTTGCTTAAGAGCCTTTGGTGAGGGACTTTGTTTAGGTACACTATATCCAGCGGATCCCCCTTGGTCAAGTGATTGTTGACCCCCTCAAAGAATTCTAATAGATTGGTGAGGCAGGATTTCCCTTTACAAGAGCCATGTTGATCTTCCCCAACAAATCATGTTCATCTCTGTGTCTGATAATTCTGTTCTTTACTCTGGTTTCAACCAATTCGGCTGGTACTGAAATTAGGCTTACTGGCCTGTAATTGTCGAGATCGCCTCTGGAGCCTTTTATAAAAATCAGCATTATATTAGCTACCCGTCAGTCATCTGGTACAGAGGCTAATTTATGAAAGAGATTACATACTACACCTAGTAGTTCTGAAACCTCATATTTGAGTTCTTCAGAACCCTTGGGTGAATACCATCTAGCCCTGATGACATATTAATATTTAAATTAACTATTTGTTCCAAAACCACCTCTATTGACTCCTCAATCTGGGACAGTTCCTCAGATTTGTCACCTAAAAAGAATGGTTCAGGTGTAGGACTCTCCCTCACGTCCTCTGCAGTGAAGACTGATGCAAAGAATTAATTTAGCTTCTCCACTATGACTTTGTCTCCCTTGGGTGCTTCTTTCACACCTCAGTCATCCAGTGAGCCTATTGATTTGTTTGGCAGGCTCTTCATATTCTTTTTTGGCCTGCTTAATCATACTTCTACACTTGACTTGCCAAAGTTTATCCTTCTATGTTCCTCAGTAGGATTTGACTTCGAAATTTCAAAGGATGCCTTTTTGTCTCTTACCATCTCTTTTACTCTGTTTAGCCAGGGTTGATTTTTTTTTTTTTTAAATTTGGAGTATACATTTCATTTGTGCCTCTGTTATGGTGTTTTTAAAAGTTTCCATGCAGCTCGTAGGCATTTCACTCTTATGACAGTTCTTTTTAATTACAGTTTAACTAGCCTCCTCTTTTTCATGTAGTTCCCCTTTTTCAAGTTAAATACTTCTGTGGTATTTCCGCTCACCCAGGATGGTCAATTTAATTACATTGCGCTCACTAATACTGAGCGGTTCAGCTATAGTCACTGCTTGTACAAGATCGTGTGCGCCACTTAGAACTAAATCAAGAATTGCCTCTCCCCCTGTGGGTGCCAGGCCTAGCTGCTCCAAGGAAGAGTCATTAATGGTGTCTAGAAATTTTATCTCTGTGTCCTGTCCTGAGGTGACACGTTCCCAGTCAATATGGGGATAGTTGAAAGCCCCCATTATTATTGAGTTTTCTGTTTTTCATAGAATCGTAGGACTGGAAAGGATCTCGAGAGATCTTTTAGTCTAGCCCCTGCACTCAAGGCAGGACCTGCTCTTAAAAAAAAAAAAAAAAAAAAAAAAAAAAAAAAAAAAAAAAAAAAAAAAAAAAAAAAAAAAAAAAACCCTGCTCTTAAAAACCCCCAATGATGGTTTCCACAAACTCCCTGGGAAATTTATTAAGCACCCTGACAGGAAGTTTTTCCTAATGTCCAACTTAAATCGCCCTTGCTGCAATTTAAGCCGGTTGCTTCTTGTCCTGTCCTCAGAGGTTAAGGAGAACAATTTTTCTCCGTCCTCCTTGTAACAACCTTTTATGTACTTAAAAATTATCGTGTTCCCTTTCAGTCTTCTCTTCTCCAGACTGAACAAACCCAGTTTTTTTTCAATCTTCCCTCATAGATCACGTTTTCTAGACCTTTAATTGTTTTTATTGCCCTTCTCTGGACTTTCTCCAGTTTGTCCACATCTTTCTTGAAATATGGTGCCCAGAACTGGACACAATACTCCAGCTGAAGCCTAATCAGAGCAGAGTACAGCAGAAGAGTAACTTCTTGTGTTTTGCTTACAACATTCTGCTAATACATCCCAGAATGATGTTCATTTTTTTTTGCAAGTGTTACACTGTTGACTCATATTTTGCTTTTGATTCACTATGACCCCCAGATCCCTTTCCGCAGTCATTTCCCATTTTGTAGCCTCTCTCATGAGCATTTCACAATCACTGTCACCATCTGGGTGATAAGAAAAGGAGTACTTGTGGCGCCTTAGAGACTAACAAATTTATTAGAGCATAAGCTTTCGTGAGCTACAGCTCACATGTGGTCAGTCGTATGTTCCTGCTTCTATATTCTCATTGTTGAAGCATGGAATTTCTGTCCCTAGAGATTCAGTGGCATTGTTTGATTCATTTAAGATTTTTACTCTATTGAACTCTGTGCTTTCTTTAACAAATAGTGCCACTACCCCTACTAATTCATCATCCCTGTATATCTTTATATCCAGGTATTACTGTGTCCCATTGATTATCTTCGTTCCACCGAGTTTCTGTGTTGTCTTATCTGGTGTGGGGCCTTCAGGGCCTCTGGAAGATGTCGCTCCCTGCCCCAGCCAGGCACTCAGGGAGACATGGGTGACATGCTGCCCTTTGCAATGCAACACGCATTGTCAGGGGTTCTGGAACAATTTGTACAGTGGAGGTGCTGAGGGCCATTGAACTAAACTGTAGACAATGGAAACACACTGCTCATGGCTAGAAGTGATGTGGTGGGGGCCAGAGGGATGGGGGGCGCTACTTCCATTGCTGAATGTGCTGCTGCCACCAGCCAAGTGCCTCTGCCCCACTGGGGGGAGGGGTGCACTGGTGCACAGCATTGGGTAATGTGGTTTCCCCCCCCCCCCCACCCCTGGGCAAGAGTGCTGAGGGCTGGCTGCAAGCCAGAGCCCCCCGCCAGCCTCGGGCTGAGCATCCCTAGGCAGTGGGCTCGTACTGTATGTGCCAGGCAGTGCCTAGCAGCCCCACGCTGAATCAATACCCAATGTCCATCAGCGCCTGGACTGCTGGATGGAGCATCCCCTTACAAGGCCCCAGGGCCGTCTGGCCCAGCAGTAGCTCGGCTGTACAGCAGAGCCCAAGGCAGCCTGCCCGGAACACCCATGGCCCGCTGCCAAGACAGGAGACCTGGGGTCAAAGCCCTGGGCCACATCGGGCAGCTGAGGCACTTGACTCTGGCCCCCCTTCCAGCGAGTGCCTCAGTCACTGGGTGGCTCTGGTTTGCCATGAGCGGGGTTGGCCTGGCTCAGGCACTGAACTCTAGGAGAGGGGCACAACCAAGCATCCTAGCTGAATGCCGGTGCCTAGAGGCCCTGAGCAATGGCAGAGAGGGGGCCTAACGACATCTTGAGGCGCAGGGCCTAGACCCAGTCCCCTGCCTTGGCATGTCCCTCCGGGCTAGATTAGGCGGCTCCCTGCTCAGCTTACTGGGAATCTCTGTAGGGGCCCAACTCTGCTCAGACCACACCTTAGAAGCCCAGCGCCAGCTCGAGGCTGAAGATCCCACAAGATGGCTAGGCCTGGCAATCCCACGTGCCTTTGTGAATCCAGCCCAGAGTGTGAAACGGGAGCTCTGGGGGCTGTGCCCAGTCCCGGGAGACCCTCTCCCAGCACTGGAGATCTCTAGAGCCAGGATCACATGGAGTTTAGTGTGGCGGTGGAGCTGCCTCCCATGGAGGAGAACAGGATATGCAGGGTGAAGTGGTGGCCAGTAACACACCCCAGCCTCTTGAGAGACACTCGGCTGAAGGTTGGGGCCATGATGCCACAGCACTGGCCTGGGATTCTGTGGGTCCAAGTACTGGAACACAAGATTTGCTGAGGAAGGCATCCGCCCCCGCCCCTCCAGTCCAAGGGCTGTTGGCTGGGGTGGGATGAGATCCCAGCACCTATAAAAGGCCAGTGTCTCTGACAGCTTGCACTGGCTTACATGGGGCAGAGGGGATCTCTCCAAAAGTGGGTGTGTGACAGGCCTGTATCCAGAGCCCTTTAAAAATAACTAGATAGCTCAGGGCAAATGGGGCTCTTCAGCCTGGGAGCACAGCCTACCTAGAAGAAGGAAAACTGACTTCAACCCCCCATCTATGGGTCAAATGAAGCCTGGTTCTGAGTAGCAGTGAGACCTGTACCAGCCGCTGGCCCCTTTGAAGTTAAAGTGAGACTGCAGCTAGGGTCAGCTATTTGTCCACTGCTATTTGTGATGCTGATGGACTAAGTCAGCAGGACACTGGGGCAAAGGTGAGAAGATCCCATGTGCAGGTGATATGGCAATAAAGGTGTTTTCCAAAGAAGACCTGAAGAAAATAGCAAGCCAGGGTATGACCAACTAAGCAGGCCTGGGATGAAAATGAGCACAACCAAGACTGAGGTTATGTGGGGCAGTAGCGGGAAATTGGACCTAGAGATTAACCGAGTATGATTAAACCAGATGGACCAGTTCGGCCAGCTTGGTGGCTGGGTCATGGAAGATGGTGTGACTGAGCGGGAGCTGCAGGCCAGACTGGGATGTGCTGGAACAACACGTCAGGGGTTGTATATGACAGGTGTACGCAATTGAGCCCGAAAGCCCAAGAGTGCAGAACAATGGTGCTCCTTCGGTGCAGAAAAGAGACAGCAGATCCTACACCTGCAGGCATGAGAGATGAGCTGGCTTTATGCTATTAAAAATAATAATAGTAAGAGACAGATTTCAAAATGAGAGTATTAAGACGGAAGTCAAAGCCCATGAGGTGGCTGATAAAATCCAGGTGTGACCCTGTTGGAGTCACATGCACAGGATGAATGGAGGGGACCTGGTGAAAATAGCATGGTAGGAGAAAGTGGTAAGGAAGAGATGCCAAGGAATCTGAGGAAGCAATGGATGGATTGCATCAAAGAAGGCAGGAAGACCTTAGTGCCATCTCGGAGAGATGAAGCTGGCAGAGGCTTGCACAATGACCCAACCCCAGCTGATGGGACAATAAAGGGAAGAGGAAGTGGAAGAAGTTGCAGATGGGGGGGTAACTTGCCTTCTATATTAGGGGTCTCACCCTGGTCTCTAATAATCAAAGATTGGCTTGAGCCCTGAAGCAGGAGGTTTAATATCTCTGCCAGAATTCTGTTAGCATTAATTATGAAAACTCTGAACATTCTTGGTAACCACAGGAACTTCTAATCCTTTTTTGAATCTTGTCACGTTCTTGGCCTCAATGACTTTGTGTGGCAGTCTGTTCCATAGGTTAACACTGTAACGTCTTTAGGGGCAAGGCCTGTCATTCTGTGTCCTTTCCATAGTGTGTAGTACAGTGTACTCTGGTCTATGACTGGCTCCTAGACACTGGGAATATAAATAATAATAGACATGGAAAAGTGTTTTTAAATCAGTTTATTTCCCACTTTTTAATGTCACCAAATGTCCCCTTCTTATGAGAAGCTCCCTATCTCCCTTCTCTAGACCATTCAGTTTTAAATACTTCTGCTGCCTACCATTCATCACCTTTCCAAGGTAACAATCCCAATGTTCTCAATCTCTTTCCATAGAAGTTTTCCCAGGCATCACCTGCCTCAGCAACCCCTCTTGCTCTGCAATACCATGTCTGAGATGCAGGGACTGATACTGCAAACCATGTCCGATGGGGCCACACCATTGATTGATACAAGGCATTAGGAATTTCTCTTCATTATTCTCTGGCCCTTTCCTTCTGCACTCTGATCTTGTTTGCTTTTTGACTGCAGCTGCACATTAAGCCTGGTCTCACTGAGCTGCCCCCAGGGATGCCCAGGCCCCTCTGAGTTAATGCAGTTAATTTAGAAGCCTGTAAAAGTAGTTTAAATGGCTCCCTCCAAGGTGCATTACTTGGCATTTACGAGCTTCATTTTGAAATTCCTTGGAGCCCTCTCTGTCCTGACTAGCCTAATCCTTTTGAGTCATCTGCAGATCATAGAATCATAGCAGATTAGGGTTGGAAGAGACCTCAGGAGGTCATCTAGTCCAACCCCCTGGACCAGTCCACACAAGAGATTCACTTCCTAGACACTACAGTACTAATAAGCGATGGTCACATAAACACCACTCTCTACCGGAAACCTACTGACCGTTATACTTACCTACATGCCTCCAGCTTTCATCCAGACCACACCACATGATCCATTGTCTACAGCCAAGCTCTACGATACAACCGCATTTGCTCCAGCCCCTCAGAGACAAACACCTACAGGATCTCGATCAAGCATTCTTAAAACTATAATACCTAGCTGGTGATGTGAAGAAAGATTGTTGGGCCTGTCCTGTAGTAACTTCTAGGTACCCTTCTGGCTCTGTCAAAGAAAATAACAGAACGCCACTAGCCATCATCTTCAGCCCCCAACTAAAACCTCTCCAACGCATCATCAAGGATCTACTACCCATTCTGAAGGACGATCCCTCACTCTCACAGACCTTGGGAGACAGGCCAGTGCTTGCTTACAGACAACCCCCCAACCTGAAGCAAATACTCACCAGCAACTACACACCACACAACAAAAACACTAACCCATGAACCAAACCCTGCAACAAGTCCCTGTGCCAACTCTGTCCGCATATCTATTCAAGAGCCACCATCATAGCGTGGCTGATGTGGTTAGGTCCTACCAGGGGCTCGTTCACCTGCACATCTACCAATGTGATATATGCCATCATATGCCAGCAATGCCCTTCTGCTGTGTACATTGGCCAAACAGGACAGTCTACGCAAAAGAATAAATGGACACATATGACATTAGGAATTATAACATTCAAAAACCAGTAAGAGAACACTTCAGTCTTCCTGGTCACTCAATAACGGACCTAAACGTGGCAATTCTTCAACAAAAAAAACCTTCAAAAACAGACTCCAATGTGAAACTACAGAACTGGAATTAATTTGCAAACTGGACCGCATCAAATTAGGCCTGAATAAAGACTGAGAGTGGATGGTTCATTACAAAAACTAATTTCCCCCATACTAATTTCTACTAACATGACTACCCCTCTGAAACCTTAGATACAAAGCTTATCTTAAACTTGTTAGAAACACCCAGGGAGTGGGGATTAAGACAAAGCATCTATAATGCCATGACTGACCCCAAGGGGACAGTTACCAGCGGGGATATGAGTCTGTTACAAAAATCTTTTATATAGAGTTCAGAGTAGCAGCCGTGTTAGTCTGTATTCGCAAAAAGAAAAGGAGTACTGGTGGCACCTTAGAGACTAACAAATTTATTAGAGCATAAGCTTTCGTGAGCTACATGCATCCGATGAAGTGAGCTGTAGCTCACGAAAGCTTATGCTCTAATAAATTTGTTAGTCTCTAAGGTGCCACAAGTACTCCTTTTCTTTTTATATAGAGTGTCGTTGCAGCCCTGTTGGTCCTAGGATATGAGCGAGACTGCAGGTGGGTGAGGGAATATCGTTTATTGGATCAACTTCTGTGGGTCAGAAAAACAAGCTTTTGAAGTACATGGAGCTCCTGGAGGGAGAAAGCTTGTCTTATCAACAGAAGTTAGTCATGTAAAAGTTTTATCATCTCCTTGTCTTGCCTAATAAATTAGGTCAACTAATTCTCCATTAGAAAGTACTTTACTGTTCCATTCAAAGAATTCGAACAGCCTTGCTGAAAGTGAGTTGGTTAGAGCCTCTCAGGTCATGATTGTCCAAGCATTTTGTTCTGTTAATGATCATTTTAACCAAATCACGCAGTAGTGATGTGAGGCTGCCTGAGGTGTAAGTTTCGGAATCAATTCTAGAGAATTGTTTTGAATTAGGAAATACATTTGCCACTCTCCATCCTCTGGAACAGTGGCTGCCTTTAGTGAGAGGATGCATATGTTGGGTTTCAGAGTAGCAGCCGTGTTAGTCTGTATTCGCAAAAAGAAAAGGAGTACTTGTGGCACCTTAGAGACTAACAGATTTATTAGAGCATAAGCTACAGCTCACTTCATCGGATAGTTTGTTCAGCCATTTCATACCCAAACTCCCTCGGAACCCGGGGAGGGAGCAGCTGGGCCGCTGGACAGACGGCTGCTTAGGTGACCAGTTTGCTCCAGGTCCTCATGCCGCAGTCTGGGATTGTGCCTCATCTGGATTAGCAGAAAGGTGCTGCTCTTCCCAACCCCATCAGCGGTACAGGCGGCTGAGAAGCTCCCGGATTTCTTTGCCTCAATGTCCTTATCTTTCTTAAGTGCTCCCTTTCACCTGGGGGGACCCAGCAGCGCCCTAGACTGGGTTACAGGCGTCCTGCTTCTGGCACAGGAACAGAGTCTCTCCTCCTCTGGTTTCTGCGCCTCCCGCTACCTGCTCCTACGACTCTGCCGGGACATGGCTCTGGTGGGCGGCAGCCAGTGACCCCGAAACACCCCAACACATGCGGGGTCTCCTGGAAGCGGCAGCCAGTGACCCCAAAACGCCCCCACACCCTCGGGGTCTCCTGGAAGCGGCAGCCAGCGACGGGGACAAAGCTGCAGCTGAGCAACGTGGGGCTTGATGGGCTTGGGTCGGCCCCCAGGCCCTGCCTTAATTGCCCCAGGGAGCAACCTGCAGCGCTCCCCCTGCCCCGCTCCCCTCCCGCCGCCGGTAACCCCCGGCCCCGCCCCGCTCCCCTCGCTTCTGCCCCGCTCCCCCCCCCGCCAGTAAACCCCCCACTCGGCCCCGCCCCCCCCCTCCGGTAACCCCCCCGGCCCCGCCCCCTCCCCTCGCTTCTGCCCCGCTCCCCCCCCGCCAGTAAACCCCCCACTCGGCCCCGCTCCCCCCCCTCCGGTAACCCCCCCGGCCCCGCCCCGCTCCCCTCGCTTCTGCCCCGCTCCCCCCCCCGCCAGTAAACCCCCCACTCGGCCCCGCTCCCCCCCTCCGGTAACCCCCCCGGCCCCGCCCCCCTCCCCTCGCTTCTGCCCCGCTCCCCCCCCCCGCCAGTAAACCCCCCACTCGGCCCCGCTCCCCCCCCTCCGGTAACCCCCCCCGGCCCCGCCCCGCTCCCCTCGCTTCTGCCCCGCTCCCCCCCCCGCCAGTAAACCCCCCACTCGGCCCCGCTCCCCCCCCTCCGGTAACCCCCCCGGCCCCGCCCCGCTCCCCTCGCTTCTGCCCCGCTCCCCCCCCCCCGCCAGTAAACCCCCCACTCGGCCCCGCTCCCCCCCTCCGGTAACCCCCCCGGCCCCGCCCCCCTCCCCTCGCTTCTGCCCCGCTCCCCCCCCCCCGCCAGTAAACCCCCCACTCGGCCCCGCTCCCCCCCCTCCGGTAACCCCCCCCCGGCCCCGCCCCGCTCCCCTCGCTTCTGCCCCGCTCCCCCCCCCGCCAGTAAACCCCCCACTCGGCCCCGCTCCCCCCCTCCGGTAACCCCCCCGGCCCCGCCCCCCTCCCCTCGCTTCTGCCCCGCTCCCCCCCCCCGCCAGTAAACCCCCCACTCGGCCCCGCTCCCCCCCCTCCGGTAACCCCCCCGGCCCCGCCCCGCTCCCCTCGCTTCTGCCCCGCTCCCCCCCCCCCGCCAGTAAACCCCCCACTCGGCCCCGCTCCCCCCCCTCCGGTAACCCCCCCGGCCCCGCCCCGCTCCCCTCGCTTCCGCCCCGGGCTGTGGGCGCGCCGATGACGTCACAGCGGCCGCCGTTTCCCCGAAGGGCCCCGCGGCTCCCAGCGTCCCCCGCGGCCGGAAGCGGAAGTGGGGCCGGAGCTACCGGCCGCTCCGAGCCGGGGGGCCCATGAGCGGCGGGGGCGGCGCGGCGGAGCCGGGGGCGGGGCACGCGGCGGGCTGGAGCCGGACACGATGCCCCGCCGGAAGCAGCGACACCCGCAGCCCGTGAAAGGTGGGTCGGGGTCTGGGTCTGCAAGGGCTTGGAGGGGGAGCCCCCGGCGTGGGGCGGGGGAGGCGCGGGGACCCCCCCGGGGAGGAGGCGTGGGGAGCAGCACGCAGCTCTTGGGGTTCATCCGTGGCTGGCAGGGGGTGGCTGGCTTGGTCATTGCCCGGCTCTGTCCGTTCCCTTGGGCCGGGCGCCGGGCGGGCTGGACCATTGGTCTGACCCAGCCTGGGTCCCGGGAACCCAGCGGAGGCTTCTCCCGGGGGGTGCGCTGAGGTGAGGCGGCATCAGAGCAACCCTGGAGGGTGTGTCGGTGCCCCCGGCTGTAACCTGCGTTAGCCAAGCGCAGTGCTGCTGGTCCGAGGGGGGGCCGGGACACGAGGCGCCAGGTGCTGCAGCGGACCCCAAGGATCCCCTTCCCATGTTGCCCAGAGGTGCCGTGTGTCCATAGCAGTAGGGCACTGGGAGACGGACCCCCATCTAAGCGGAGGCAATGCCCAGACCCTCACGCATTCAGCTTTCAGTCCTGTCCATTTCCCTTACGCTGGGCCTTGGCCAGCTCTCTTCTCGGAAGAGGAGACCCTCTTGGTCTCCCCTTAGGGACGTCCCCACTCCCTTCTGAGGAGGCTGTGGCAATGATTCCCCTGATCCTGTACGTGTACTCGCTCCAGCTCTCAGCAAGTTAGCATGAGTATAGGCCACAGCCTAGCTGCAGGAGCATGGGTAGCGGCCGCAGAGGTACAGCTGAAACTGTTGGGCATGGACTTGGCACAGCCAGGCCATACTGCTGCGGCCACACGGCTATTTATACTCTCACTAGCTCACTGAGAGCCTGAGCAAGGGAATCTCAGTCTTAGCTCATGGTGCAGCCATAGCCTGGGATAGAGCCCTTGGGGGATAGCGGGGGGAGGGATGAGGGGGGGGAATAGGTGGGCAGCTCCCCAGCCCTGGCAGAGGAGCTGTGTGAGCGGTTCCTTTCGGGCATCAGAGTCTCCGATTTCTTCCCGTTCTTAGCAGGTGGGGTGCAGCCAGCGGGGAAGCTGTTCTTCCTCCCCTCCCAGTAAAATGTACAAGGCAGATGGCTCCAGGCTCCTCTCCTGAAGGCCTCCACATGGCAGGGGGACGAGCAGGAAAGGGTGTGTGGAATGGCAGAACCCAAGATCTGACCTGAGCACCAATGGGCTTTGGTGGAATAACTTGCATGGGCAGGGTGCTGTCCTGGGAGCCAGTCTGCGCTCTGCCATGGGTTCCCTGTGTGGCCCTGGGCCAGTCGCTTTGGGTTTCAGTTCCCCAGCAGCACCAAGGGAGCGAGAGGGTGAAGGCTGGAAAGCTGGCGTGGCTCAGGGGCCGCAGACATTGGGCCAGGTCAGGACTGCAGATAGTCCAGTTGCCGTGCAGTGGGGCGAAAGCTGCACATCCCGGGGCTCACACAAGCCAGCACACTCTCTCTCCCACCACCCAGCTGTGCTCAGCGTCCCCTGGACTACACTGGCAACTCCCTGGCTCAGAGAAACCTAATCTGGTCACCTGTGTCTCCTGGCAGCGTTGTGGCTTGTCTGCAGAGGTGTTAGGTTTTGGGATGTGGGGACAGAGCTTGCCAAGTTCCCCACCCTGTTGGGACCAGCAATGCTAGTTGTGTGTAGGTGGTCATGGTGCTGGCTAGGCCCTTAGCTGTCACTGGCTGCCTGAGTGCAGGGGTGTGCCTGGACCTTTTACTTGAAGTGCTTCTGCCCTGCAGAGTGACCTGAGGGCATTGGTGAGCTCCACTCTGCAGGCCTGGCTGGGCGGCTGGCTCCTCTACCGGCTGTCAGTGCTTCTCCAGTCCCCTCGGGTATAACTTTCTCTTCACGCAGGAACCGGGTGAGAAGTCCCTGCTGCATGGGGAAAGGGAGGTGTCTGCATTTGTTTCACTCTGCTGCCCCAGTCTTCCCTTGTTTTGCCTAGTTCCCCTACATGCCATGGGAGCTCTGATCCATGACGCTGAAGGCAGCCTGAGCAGGGGCATTGGGACTGAGGGTTTCACCTTTTTCTCCATGCTGTAGGATGGGAGGCTTGGAGGGCACTTCACATGCAGCTGGTAGCATGTGGAGGACTCTCCCTGGAGCCACTGCCGAAGCCACGGCTCCCCATGTGGCTGGGCCCAGCTGCCTGGGACCAGCCCTGGCTCCAAGACGCTAGCAGTAATGTCCATTTCCCATGCCTCCCATGGTTGCGCGACGGCAAAGAGGAGAGCTGGGCACTCAAGTCCTCAGCCTGTGATAGCGCATTTCCTTGTGCCCCAGCAGTAACTGGCTGGCGCTCCGTGTGTTGCAGTGGACACAGAAGACACTCTCGAGGAGACGCCAGGAGGGGGCCTGGTGCTGCAGAGTGACCTGCTGCTGGGCCAGGACCTGGAGTTTGAGGACAGCAGCGACAGGATCATGGGCTTTGAGAAAGACTCAGAAGGTTTGTCTATGGGCTGCGTGTGTTTTCCAGAGGGACCCTGTAGGCCTGCAGTGAAGGGGGAGGCTGTTTCATTGGAGCGGGGTGAGACCAGGTCTCCGCTAGACCCCAGTGCAGGGCCTGCACTAGGAGGAGGGAGTAGCTTGCCAGCCAGCTGGCCTGCTCTCTCTGCTAGGCACTGAGAGGCTGGTAGTCCAGGCAGCAGCTGTTGTTGCTGGTTGAGGGAGGAAAGGTGGGAGTGAGTTGGCCCTGTGCCCGGGGTTTTGGGGAGGAAGTTGGTCCTGGGGACCTGGCACAGGCCCCTCCCTGCAGTCACCTCCATCCCAAGCAGGATGTGGAGCCTCTGTGGTGCCCAACGGCTGCTGCTAGGGCTTCTGGGGGAGCGGGAGTTGTGAAGTTCTGTCCCCAGAGCCCCCTGGGGCCATAAGGGAGCAGTACCCACAGGACTCGGCACTCCTACATGTGTCCCCGTGTGTCTGGGTGGGGAGGCACAGGGAAGTCGAGAGAGAGAGACCGCGAGAGCACATGGATGAAGTCAAGATATGAGTGTGCTACGGTCACGTGGATACCCTTCATGCACATGGGTTGCGATGGCCCATAACTAGGGATGGTGTCATGTGCTACCTGTCGCTGCAGGGCCGTGGCAAGTTCGCCAGGCAGGGCATGTGCCTCACCCACCCTTGGCTACATTGACTTTTATCTGCCATCGTGCTGCCCAGGTGCCTAATTAGCTGCGACCCTGGGACCCGTGTGGAGGCAGGGCTGACGCTTGCCTAGGTCGGGTGAGAGGTGGATGGGGTGTGTCTGACCCCTCGCTCTGGGCTCTTGTACTGTCATGTGGTGGGGGGTTCCACTCTCTCGGAGGCGGCCTGGGTTCCTGTGGGACAAGTGCACAACCGCTGAGCTCGGTGCGGAGGAAAGGCAGGGGTCTGTGATGGTGCCTTCCGAGCGAGGCAGGGCCCAGGAGCAGGCTACTTCCTTCCTTATGAAACAGGTTGGGTGGGGAGCCGAGCTGCCTGGCTTCTGGTAGGGGCTTTGTTCCTCACTGTAAAAAGCACAGGGAAGTCGAGAGAGAGAGAACCTGCGAGAGCACATGGACGAAGTCAAGATATGAGAGCGCTACGGTCGCCTGGGTACCCTTCATGCACATGGGTTGCGATGGCCAATAACTAGGGATGGTGTCACGTGCTACCTGTCGCTGCAGGGCCGTGGCAAGTTCACCAGGCAGAGCTGTGGGAAAATGGGTCTGAGGCTGCTGCAAGTCCCGTGGCAGAGCCAGGAGTGTGCTGGCGGAGGCAGCCTGGATGGGACAGACCCCAAAGATCTGGATTCCCTTCCCGCCCTGGGGCTGTGAGCAGTGACCTTCGGTGTATGTGCTGCGCTCCTGTGCTGACCAGGGTTGGCCACACAGCTATGTCAGTGCAGCAAACCCAGCACAGATCAGCCAGGAGCCTGCCTGTGACCTGGATCCCTGTCTGTAAAATGGGGGGTGAAGGAATGCTTACTGGGCTCCAAAACTCTGGGGATAAGTAACACACAAAAGCCCAGGAGCGGTCAGTCATTCCCTGTCTGGATGGTGTGCAGTAAATGAGGCCGTGGCTCATGTGCTGAATTAGGAGGATAAACAGAAATATTGAACAGCTGCCTCATTCCCTGTCCATTCATTCTGTGCACTGAATGAGACACAGTCCCTTGGTAAAACAGCACATGCTTCTGTAGCTGCAGACTCCTGTAATGCATGCGCTCGGGGGCAGTCAGGTGTCCAGGCAGTTCCAGTTCTGTACTTTCAATGGATCAAGCCCTAGGCACATCACAGACCAAATTTATCTATGAACCACCCCAAGAGCTGTGCTCTTCTGGGCCAGTGCAGATCAGAGTGCAGAAACAGCATGGCAGAGCAGTTGCAGCAGAGGGGACCTGGCTAATGAACAAAATTCCAGAAGAGATCAGGGGAATGTGACCTTCAGTCATCTAGGAAATGCTGCCAAGCCTTCCTCTCTCAGAAAGCCTGTCACCCACAGGTGGAACACCCTTCTCTCTTCCCACCCGCGCCTAACTCCCCCAGACCTGCCCCAAGCAGAGTCCTGGCCCTGAAAAGAGAATCCCTGAGAGTGCAGCTGGAGCTGTTGAGCTGGTGTGGAAGATGCTCGGCTGGTGCGATGAATGGCCGTAAAAAACCCTTAGATGATAGATGGATTCCTGGCTTCTCAAAGCTGCACCTCCCAGCTACGCATTTGTAATGTATGTTTTAAATGAAGTCATGTCTATGCACCAAGCGGAACTCCCTGGTCCTGGCATCCTCGCAGGGCCCTGCCAGGCATCAGTGGGATCCTGCAGCAACAGGTGTCATTTCAACATCATCTGTCTCTAACACCGCCCAATGCAAGGTTGTCTATCTACTAGTACAGAGCATTATCCTGCTCACGAGCCAGAAGAGCTTCCCGGAAAGCAGGGACTCAGGAAATGACTTGTGGGCCAGCTGAACGTTGGCTCCCAGGGCCACTCTGTAGTGAAGAGGCTAATGTGATCCTTGGATGTGTGAGCCGGCAGGTGATATTATCTCTGTATGTGGCATTAGTGAAACCATCACTCGATGCTGCGCCCACACTGCAAACAAGATATTGATGAATTGGAAGGAGTTCAGTGAAGAGCCACAAGAATGATTTGAGATCTGGAAAGCCTGCTTTGCAGCGAGAGACTGAAGAAGCTCAGTTTATTTAGCTCAACCAAGGGAAAGTGAAGACTAAAGCATGATCTAAAAGCACCTCCCTGGGGAAAAGATTCTCCTAGCAGATGGCTCTTCAGTCTGGCAGACAAAGGCAGGAGAAGAGCCAGTGGCTGGGAGCTGAAACTGGAAAAATTCAGCTTGGAAATAAGGTGCAGATGTTTCTCCAGCCCTGGGACAAGTTAGAAGATTGGACACTCTTGTTTTTTGAAGATCTGCTCTGGCTCAGCCAGCAGTTCTGTGCTTGATGCAGGAGTCTCTGGAAGAGGGTCTATGGCTTGTTCTACAAATGGTCACACTTGATGGTTGCAATGGCCTTCAATCTCTGAGCTCCAATCAGCAATTCATTACCCCAGCAATGAAGATCGATGCAGAGACGTCATTTAGGCAGGTGGCCATAAGAGGCAGTGTCGCTGTGGCTGGGGTCCTGGGCTGGCAGCCAGGATGTCTTCCTGCCTCTGTCACTGACCTGTGGCAAGTTCCGCACTCTGTGCCTCCTTGCTCCTATCTGCGGACCGGATAGCGGCCCTGACCTCTGCAGAGCGCTCCAAGGTCTCTGGGGGCAACGTGCAATGATGCTACAAAGGTTTCTGGGGGTTAGTGGCGCAGAGGCTGGGTCGTGTGCTCAGCTGGGTGTGCTGATAGGGCTTGCGCGGCATGCCCGTCTGACAACTGGCCCCGCCCCGCCATGCAACTCTATCTCCTCCTGGTGTTCGCTAGCCCTGTGCTCCTGGTTTGGAGTCTGGAGGAGGCTCAGCAGGTGTCATTGCCAAGCACTATGTGGGCTCTCAGTGCACTGGGTGAGAAGAGAGCTTGGCAGCGTGGCACTGGCACAAGGGCTGGGCCCTCCCTACTAAACAGTGCAGGAGCCTTGGCAGGTTCCCCAGAGCTGGTCACACTGGGGCCTGCTCTAACCAGAGCTGTCCCTCAGCCTCCCCGGGCAGATCCCTCGAGCTCTGCTGCTGTGCGAGTGGGCCTGTTCTCTACCCTGCTCCTGGACCCACAGCAGTTCACATGTAAGTCCCTGCAGCACATGGACTCTTTCTGGGATAGTCACAGAGGATGCAGAGCGCTCTTGTTGGAAGGGACCATTGTGATCATCTTGTCTGACCTCCTGCATCATGCAGGCCAGAGAACCCGCCCAGTGATTCCTGTCTTGGGCTCAACTTTCAGAAGAGCTAGAGTGGGACTTGTAGACCTACGCCAAGCCTTGGCCTAAAAACGTCAATGGCTGGAGAATCCACCACAGCCCTCAGCCAGTTGTTCCAATGGAGCATCCCGCTGGGAGCACGTGGTCAGTTAGAGGTCAGAGTAGATACCCAAGTCCTGTTCTGACTCTCTGCTCTCAGGATAGTCCCCCGAGCTGTAACTCTCTGTCCCTGGATGCAGGATTGTACATTTGGCTGGGTTAGTGAGCCCCGCTTCTCAAGCAATTCCAATTGCTCGGTATGTTTGCCCTGCCCCCATCACTTAGCGACCTACTTTGACCCCTGTGCCAGGGTGGGCATTGTCCTTGAAGACAGCCCCTCTTCGTATTATTCATTTGTGTTCCCATCGTGCCGAGGAGCTTAGCTATGGATCAGGCTCCTATTGTGCTAGGGGCTGTACAGCCAGAACACCCTGTCCCAAAGCGCTGGCTGCCTAAGACAGGGGTGGGCAAACTTTTTGGCCCGAGGGTTGTGAAATGGGTCGGGGTTGTGAAACGGTACGGAGGGCCGGGTAGGGAAGGCTGTGTCTCCCCAAACAGCCTGGCCCCTGCCCCCTATCAACCCCCTCCCACTTCCTGACCGCCCCCCTCAGAACCCCCGACCCATCCAACCCCCCTTGCTCCTTGTCCCTTGACTGCCCCCTCCTGGGACATCCTGCCCCTAACCGCCCCCCTGGGACCCCACCCCCATCAGGCCCCCCCGCCCCGTTCCCTGTCCCCTGACTGCCCCGACCCCTATCCACACCCCAGGCCCCCTGAGACTCCTGACCCATCCATCTATCCCCCCCGCTCCTTGTCCCCTGACCGCCCGCTCCCAGGACACTTGTTCCCTATCCAACCTCCCTGCCCCCCCAGGGCCCCAACCCCTATCCAAACCCCCCCTGCTCCCTGTCTCCTGACTGCACACCCCCCCGAACTGCCACCACATCCAACTGCCCCCTATTCCCGACTGCCTCCCAGGACCTCCTGCCCCTTATACAACCCCCACCCCCTTACCATGCCACTCAGAGCAGCAGGACAGACTTATTGGAAAGCCTGGGAGGTGAGCAGGCGCAAGCTGCACTGCCTGCACGGTGGCGTGGCTCCAGGGGAGGGGAGACAGCGAGGGAGGGGCCGGGGTCTAGCCTCCCTGGCTGGGAGCTCGGGTTGGGCAGGACGGTCCTGTGGGCTGGATGTGGCCCGCGGGCTGTAGTTTGCCCACTCTGGCCTAAGACAATTAGTGGACACAGACAATGGTGGGGGTACAAGGGAACAGTGCAACTTGTATTGGTCAGCATGATAGCCAGTGGGCTGAGTTTTCATAGGCCTCAGAGCAAAGCGGGTGCCGAAGGAGGGTAATGAGTTTAGTGGAACTTTGCAGGGATCTCCCCAAGTGAGAGGCAGCTAGGAAGAAAACACTGGGGTGCTTGTTTAAAATGTAACAAGTGGGTGCTAGTGGTTGATCAGCAGCAGGATTTGACCGTTGCGAGTGAGAGAGAGATCGCTTGTCCTCGCTTTCTAGGCTCTGCACAGATGGTTTGGTGTGGTAGAGAAGGGGGAGCCAGTGGAGGGATTCAGAGCGCCATGGTCAGAGGGCGCCAGACTAGGACAGAGATCTTTGCAGCAGAATTCTGAATGGATCTGAGTGGGACAAGGTTGCCTTTGCAAGGCCAGAGGGCAGGATGTTGTAGTAACTGAGATGTGAGCCTGGCGGAAGGTTTTAGTGGGGCAGATGGACAGATTAGGCTGGATCAGAGAGCTGTTGTGCAGAAAGAATCGGCAAGATTTAGACACAGCCTGCAAGTGAGGGCCTAGAATGAGGTCCGAGTTGAAGACGATGCTCAGGTGACAGGCCTGATTGACAGCCAGATGGTGGAGGTGTCTTCAGTGATCCAGAAAGGAGGTGGCAGGGCAGATGATGTGGGGAAGATGAAGAAGCTCTGTTTTAGCCATGTTGCACTTTATCTGATGGCTAGGCATCCATGAGGAGATGTTAGCAAGACAGGCCGAGGTGTAGTTTGGCAGGAGACAGGTGTGGAGTAGCAGTAGATCTGTGAGCCGTCACAATGGAGATGGTAGCTGAATGTGTGTTTGCAGATGAGATGACCCAGAGATAAGGTGTGCAGGGAGAAGAGAAGGGGACCAAACACAGAGCCCTGTGGAACCCCCCCAGAAAGAGAAGAGGATCCCTCAAAGGATGCGCTGAATGAGCACATGGAGCAGTAGGAGAACCAGGAGAGGACAGACATGGAAACCAAGGCAAGACACGGCTTCAAGCAGAAGAGCATGGTCAGCGGTATGAAAGGCAGCTAACAGCTCAAGGAGGGCGAGGATGGAGTGCTGATTCTGAGATTTGGCTAGGGAGAGGTCATCAGAGATTTCAGCAAGAACGGTTTCAGTGGAGAGTAAGGGATGGAAGCAAGGTCAGAGGGCCTCGGATGGAGTTGAGGAGAGGAACTCCAGACTGATATTATAGAAAGTGAACATAACGGCCATACTGGGTCAGAGCAATAGTGGCCAGTGACAGATGCTCAGGAGGGAATGAACAGAACAGAGCAGTTATCGAGCGATCTATCCCATCATCCAGTCCCAGTCAAAGGGTTAGGGACACTACTCCTGGTGGAATTCTGTGACAAAAAATTAAAAATTCTGCGTGCAATATTTCAAAATTGTGCATATTTTATTTGTCAAAATAACACAATATAACCACACCAGTTTCAATTATTTTGGTAATTTATTTCAAAATACCTGTCAGCAAATATGTCTGTAACAATACTGACAACACAAAAGATTCAGGAAATGTTTTTTGACAAATAAATTCCTTACTAGGTGTATTAATACAGACCTTTGAATAATAATTCATTTAAACTACAACACAGAACTGTATTTCCCGCACCCCTCAGAAGCAGTGCAAAGGCTGGGGGGAGTCGGGTAAAGGAAGAGCTGAGGGAGAGGGAAGTAATTGCTGGGCAGGAGCCTGGGAGTGAACCTGGAGGGTTGTTGGGTGTGGGTGGGAGAAGTATGGAACAGGGTTGTTTTTTGGCAGGGTGGGGGATGTTATTCGGGAGTTAGGGAGCTTCCCCATGCAGACCCTGGCTGACCCCTAGCCTCTCCCATTCAGTCAGGCACATCTGCCCCAGTCCCCAGGTGTCACTGCACCCCTGCTCAGTCATCTCCTTCCCCCCATCCCCAGGTGTCCCTGCACCCCCACTCCCATTCTGTCCCTGGCTCAATGCTGTCACTTCACTGGCTCATGTGCCCCACTCTGGTCGTCCCCCCCACATCCTGTCTCCCCACCTGGCTCCGCAGGCAGAGGGCTATAAGAAGGCAGCCGCTGCCCCCTCCCTCTCTGCAGCTAGTTGCTCCAGCCTGGAGCCAGCACAGTGCCACAGCACCCCCTGGTGGGCAAAAGGTGAAACTGCAGCACCTCCTCTTCTGAATCTGTTTTTGGGGGTGGGGGGAGACTTGAGGAATCTGCAGGGGACATAAATCATAGAAGATTAGGGTTGGAAGGGACCTCAGGAGGTCATCTAGTCCAACCCCCTGCTCAAAATAGGACCAACCCCAACTAAATCATCCCAGCCAGGGCTTTGTCAAGCCTGACCTTAAAAGCCTCAAAGGAAGGAGATTCCACCATCTCCCTAGGTAACCCATTCCAGTGCTTCACCACTCTCCTAGTGAAATAGTGTTTCCTAATATCCAACCTAGACCTCCCCCATGGCAACTTGAGACCATTGCTCCTTGTTCTATCATCTGCTACCACTGAGAACAGCCGAGCTCCATCCTCTTTGGAACCCCCCTTCAGGTAGTTGAAAGCAGCTATCAAATCTCCCCTCACTCTTTTCTCTTCCGCAGACTAAATAAGCTCAGTTCCCTCAGCTGCTCCTCATAAATCATGTGCCCCAGCCCCCTAATCATTTTCATTGCCCTCCGCTGGACTCTATAATTTGTCCACTTTCTTTCTGTAGTGTGGGGCCCAAAACTGGACGCAATACTCCAAATGTGGCCTCACCAGTGCTGAACAGAGGGGGATGATCAGTTCTCTCAATCTGCTGGCAATGCTCCTACTAATGCAGCCCAATATGCCGTTAGCCTTCTTGGCGACAAGGGCACGCTGCTGACTCATCTCCAGCTTCTCGTCCACCATAACCCCTGGTCCTTTTCTGCAGAACTGCTGCTTAGCTAGTTGGTCCCCAGCCTGTAGCAGTGCCTGGGATTCTTCCTTTCTAAGTGCAGGACTCTGCACTTGTCCTTGTTGAACCTCATCAGATTTGTTTTGGCCCAATCCTCTAAGTTGTCTAGGTCATTCTGCACATGCACAGTGGTACAGAATTCTTCCAGGAGTAGGACACCTGGAGCATGCAGTTTCATCCTTGACTATTTTGGCTAATAGCCATTAATGGACCTTTTCTTTGTGAACTTAGCTAACTCTTTTATGAACCCAGTTATGCTTTTGGCCCTCACAACATCCCCTGGCAATGAGTTCCACAGGTTAACTGTGTGTGGTGTGAAGAAATACTTCCTTGGGTTTGTTTTAAACCTGCTGCCTGTTCATTTCATTTGGTGACCCCCTGTTCTTGTGTTTTGAGAAAGTGAATAAGGAAGAGTTTACTTTCTTCACACCGTTGTGATTTTATAGACCTCAGTCATACCCCCCTTACTCTTCTCTTTTCCAAGCTGAAAAGTCAGTCTATCTCCTCATGTGGAAGCTATTCCATACCCCTAATAATTTTTTCTGCCTTTTTATCTACTTTTTCAAATTGCAGTGTGTGTGGGTGTGTGTGTATAATTTTTTTTTTTGAGATGGGGCGACCAGAACTGCTCGCAGTGTTCAAGGTATGGCCGTACCGTGGATTTATACAGTGGCATTATGATATTTATTGGCCAATTGTCTCCCCCTTTCCTTTTTGTTCCTACCATTCTGTCTGCTTTTTTGGCTGCTGCTGCACATTCAGTAGATATTTTCAGAGAACTGTCCACAATGCCCTCAAGATCTTTCTTGAGTGGTAACAGCTGATTTAGTCCCCATCCTTGTGTATGTAGAGTTCAGATTTGTTTCCAGTGTGCATTACTTTGTATTTATCAACACTGAATTTCATCTGACATTTTGTTGCCCAGTCACCCAGTTTTGTAAAATCCCTTTGGAACTCCTCACAGTCTGCTTTGGACTTAACTATCTGGAGTCATTTTGTACCGTTTACCCCTTTTTTCATATCATTTACAAATATGTTGAACAGCCCTGGTCCCAGTACAAATCCCTGTGGGACCCTGCTGTTTACCTTTCTCTACTGTCAAAATTGACCATTCTTGCCTCTTGTTTCCTGTTTTGTAACCAGTTACTGATCCATGAAAGGACCTTCCCTCTTATTGTAGAATTACAGAATCATCGGGATAGAAAGGACTGCAAGAGTCATCTAATCTAACCCCCTAATCTAATCCCACGTTTTCTTAAGAGCATTGTTGAAGGATCTTGTCAACGGCTTTCTGAAAGTCCAAGTACACTATATCCACTGGCTCCCCCTTGTCCACATGTTTGTTGATCCCCTCAGAGAATTCTAATTGTTGAGGCATGATTTCCCTTTACAAAAACAAAGGTTGACTCTTCCTCCAATATGTCGTGTTCCTCTGTGTCTGATAATTCCGTTCTTTCCTATAGTTTCAATCCATTTGCCTGTTACTGAAGTCAGGCGTCTGTAATTGCCAGGATCGCCTCTGGAGCCTTTTTAAAAAAAGTGGCATCATATTAACTACCCTCCAGTCATCTGGTGCAGAGACAGAGTTAAGCAACAGGTTACATACCACAGTTAGTTCTTCAATTTCATATGTGAGTTCCTTCAGAATTCTTGGGTGGATCCTATCTGGTCCTGGTGACTTGTTCCTCTTTAATTTATCCATTTGTTCCAAAATCTTCTCCACTGACACCTCAATCTGGGACAGCTCCTCAGATTTGTCACCTAAAAAGAATGACTCAAGTATGGGAATTTCCCTCAGGTGATCTGCAGTGAAGACTGATGCAAAGAATTCATGTAACTTGTCCACAATACCCTTGTCATCTTTGAGTGCTCCATTAGCACCTCAATTGTCCAGTGGCTACACTGCTTGTCTGATGGGCCTCCTGCTGATGATGTACGTACTTTTTTGCTGTTTTTTTTTAGTCTTTTGCTAGTTGCTCTTCATATTTTTTTACCTGCCTAATTAAACTTTACATGACTTGCCAGAGTTTATCCTTTCTGCTTTCCTCAGTAAGATCTGACTTACAATATTTAAGGGGTGTCTCTTTGTCTCTGATTGCCGCTTTTGCTCTGTTTAGCAATGATGGCATTCTTTTGGTTGACTTAGTTTCCTTCTTTGGAGGTGTGGGGGGGGGGGAAGGGAATACATATGCTTTGAGCCTCTGTCATGGTGGTGGTAAAATGTTTCCATGCAGGCATTTCACTCTTGTGACTGCTCCTTTTATTTTCCACTTAACTAGCCTCCTTGGTTTTGTGTAGTTCCCCTTTTTGGAGTTAAATGCTACTGTGGTGGGCTTCTTTCGTATTTCCCCCCGACAAGGATGTTGCATTTAATTATATTGCATTCGCTATTAGTGAACGATTCAGCTATACTCACTGCTTGGACCAGACCCTGAGTGCCACGTAGGAGAAAGGCCATGTCTACACTACCGGCTCCATCGGCACTGCTGCGAGTGAGGCAGTGGAGTCGATTTAGCGGGTCTGGTGAAGACATGCTAAGTCAATGGGAGAGCACTCTCCTCTCAAGGTGTGCACTCCTCCTCCCCAAGAGGCAGAAGCCATGTCAATGGAAGAGCATCTCTCATCGACACAGCACAGTGTAGACACCCCTGTACGTCGACCGAAGTGATGTTGACTTGAGTTATGTAATTTACACAACAGGACTAGCATAAGTTAGATCGATTTACAGCGTTCTATAAAGCAGCCCTAAGTCAAGATTTGCCTCTCCCCCCGGGGTTCCAGGATGGGCCGCTCCAAGCAGCGGTTATTACTGGTGTCTAGAAATGTTCTCTTTGCATCCCATCCTGAAGTGACCTGTTCTCAGTCAACAAGGGGATAGTTGAAGTTGCCCATTACTGCGTTTTCTATTTTTATAGTCTCTAATTGCCCTGAGCATTTCCAATCTCTGTCGTCGTCGTCCTGGTCAGGTGGTCAGTAGTATATCCCTACTGCTACACTCTTGTTGTTCACACATGGAATTTCTAGCCATAGAGATTCTGTGATACAGTTTGAGTTATTTTAAGATTTTTTTACTCTATGCTTTTTCAATTATAGGGTACAAAATATATAGGAATTACTGTGTTGCATTGTTTATCAGCAGTCTACCAAGTTTCCGTGTTTCCAATTATATCAACAGCCTCCTTTAATACCAGGCAGTCAGGTTCACCCATCTTACTATTTAGACTTCTTGCATTTGTAAACAAGCACTTACAAAATTTGTCAATATTTAGTTGTCTGCCTTGTTGTGATGTCATTGAATGGGACTTTCTTGTTTGACTCCTGCCTGCACTTTATCAGCTTCTGTCCTCTCCCCTTTACTAGGACATAGAGAATCCCTATTAATAAATCCTCTCCTAAGGGATGTCCCTGTCTGAATCACGTGCTCCTCTGCATCTCTTGGCTTTCTCCCAGCCCTTAGTTTAGACCTTTAGACCTCTATGACCTTTTTAATTTGACATGCCAGTACTCTGGTTCCATTTTGGTTTAGGTAGAGCCCATCCTGCCTGTATCGGCTCCTTTTTCCCCGAAAGGTTCCCCAGTTCCTAATAACCCTAAACCCCTACACCATGGTCTTATCCACACATTGAGACCCTGCAATTCTGCCTTTCTACCTGGCCCTGTGTGTGGAACTGGAAACATCTCAGAGAATGGCTCCTATGGAGTCCTGGACTCCAATCTCGAACCTAGCAGCCTCCAGGACTTCTCTCCTATCCTTCCCTATGTCACTGGTACCTATATATACCCCAGCCACCAGCTTCGCCCTAGCACTGTGTAGTCTGTGAGCTTACTGATGAAGGGGGAAACGATGCTGGGGTGGTGGTTGTTGGAGAAGCGAGTGGGTTTTTAAGTGGGGAGATACTAAAGCAAGCTGGTTCTGGCTGGAGTCTGAGGAGAGGAAGAGGATGAGAGCGAGCACAAGGCAGAGCAGGAGACTGGGTGGGGGCACTGGAGTGAGGAAGAAAACAGAGAGGAAACCTCTGCATCTGTGAGGGGATGGTCCTGGGGTTTCATCCATTTTCTGGACAAGCAGCGAGGCCCCATTCAGGAAGCTGTGGAGAGGGGGGCAGGTGGTGAGAAGGCAGCATGGGGTTCGGCTTTGTTAGAGCAGCAGTGCTGTCTAGGATGATGCCATTTCTGTGAGCCCACTGCTGCAAAGCTTGCTGGCCCAGTGTCTGTCCATGGGCTGCTCCAGCCTCTCTCAGGGCCTGGAGGGCAGCTGTCTCCATCTGGCTCTTGCTCTGGTGGCCACTGGATGCAAGCCTGGAGCGCCCTTGGCCCAGGCTGCCAGCAGGACAGCATTTAGCCCATTGGCATTGCCCCTGACTGCCATCTGTCCAGCTGGGGCATTGCAGGGACGGTTCTCTCAGCTCAGCTGCCTGGCTTTGGCTGTGCTGTGGCATGGGGTGACCCTGCTGTGTGGGCGATCAGTGCAGGTACAGCTAGCCCCCTTGCCAGCTCTCATGCTGGTTTAATGGCCTCTTAGAGCGCTGGCTAGCAGGTGTAGAGGGAACCAGTGCAGTTGCACAGAGTGGGGGGCCCTGCACTGGCAGGCCCATCTGTTGGGAACTGGTGTCTGCTGGGGTGTCCTGTGCAAATGCCCCTGTGGCCTGGTGGGTGGGCCCTGCCCCAAGGGGAAGGGCTCATGAATGGGTAGGAGGGGGCTTCTGCAGTAGGGCCAGTGCCATTCAACACATTCATAAAGGATGTGGGGGGAAAAGGTGTAAACACTGAGGTGGTAATGTCCAAAGCAGATTGCGAAGAGCTACACAAGGCTCTCACAAAACTGGGTGACTGGGCAGCAAAATGGCAGGTGAAATTCAATGTCAATCACTGCAAAGTAATGCACATTGGAAAACATAATCCCAACTCTTCATATACAATGATGGGGTCTGAATTAACTGTTACCACTCAAGAAAGAGATCTTGGCGTCAGTGTGGCTTGTTCTCTGAAAACATCCCCTCAATGTGCAGCAGCAGTCAAAACGGCAAACAGAACGTAGGAACCCTTAGGAAAGGGACAGATAAGACAGAAAATATCATGTTGCCTCTATATAAATCCCTGGTATGCCCATAGCTTGAATATTGCATGCAGATGTGGTCACCCCATCTCAAAAGAGAGATATTGGAAAAGGTACAGAAAAGAGCAACAAAAATGATGAGGGGTCTGGAATGGCTGCTGCATGAGGAAAGATTAACAAGACTGGGACTTTTCAGCTTGGAAAAGAGGCGACTAAGGGGGGATCTGATTGAGGTCTATGAAAGCACAACAGGTGTGGAGAAAGTAAATAAGGAAGAGTTACTTTTGCCTTCTCATAACACAAGAACTAGGGCTCACCAATAAAATGAACAGGCAGCAGGTTTAAAACAAACACAAGGAAGTATTTCTTCATACGACACAGTCAACCTGGGGATGTTGGGACGGCCAAGACTATAAGCGGGTAAAAAGAATGAAATAAGTTCCTGGGGCACAGGTCCATCAATGGCTATTAGCCAATGTGGTCAGGACACAACCCCACACTCTAGGTGTAACCTAGCCTCTGGCTGTCAAATGCTGGGACCGATGACAGGGTCTGGCTCACGTGAAAATGGCTGTTCTGTTCATTCCCTCTGAAGCATCTGGCACCGGCTGCTGTCAGAAGACAGGACACTGGGCTGGCTGGCCCATGGGGCTGGCCCGGCCTGGCCGTTCTTGTGTCCAGCCCGGGGGGGGGGGGGGGGCTTGTGGGTGGCTGTTGGGTCCTGTGGGGCCTCTGGGCTGACTGCTCCCCTCTCCCTGCGGCATTTGCAGTGGACTCCCTGGTGGGGAAGATCACCATCCCGGCCTACTCGTTGAGCGACGACGCCTGCTACCGCCAGCTGCGCGTGGAGAGTGACCCCGAGGAGGGGAGGGAGCCTGGCCCCCCAGCCTCGCCTTGCCCTCAGTGTGGCCTGCAACTGGCCGCGCGCTTGGGGCAGAGCTGCCCCCAGTGTGCAGGGGCCGAGGGCCAGCGTGTGCTCTACTCCTGCCAGCTCTGCCCCTTCACCTCCCACTACTCCAGCCACCTCAAGCGCCACATGAAGACCCACAACGGCGAGAAGCCCTTCAAGTGCCCGCACTGTGATTATGCCTCGGCCCAGCTGGTGAACCTGACACGGCACCAGCGCACGCACACGGGCGAGAGGCCCCACCGCTGCCAGGCCTGCAGCTTCGCGTGCAGCAGCCTGGGCAACCTGCGGCGCCACGAGCGCATCCACAGCCAGGATAAGCCCTTCCAGTGCAGCGCCTGCGACTACCGCTGCAACCAGAGCCGCAACCTCAAGCGCCACATGCTGCGCCATCGCCAGGCGGAGGAGGGGCCCTGCTGCCAGGACACGGCCCAAGGTAGGGGGCAGGAGCCGCTCATCACGTGGGCCGGAGCAGGCAGTCCAGGGTAGGGCTGCAGGGCCCCGGCAGGAGAAGCCCTAGTCCAGCCCATCCAGGAACTGGCGTGGTCACTAGCCTCCAGGGGCAGCCAGAGGCTCTGTGGCAGTGGGGGGAGCGGAGTTGTCTCAGGTCTCGCTCCGCTGACCTGGCCTGGGAGCCCAGCTCGCTCCCCACCCGCTGAGCCCCAAACCCTCCGTCAAGCAGCCGGGGCAGTTCCCCTGCGGGGCCCACTCCTACCCCACCTGGCAGTCGCTCTGGGGAGGAGATGTGTGCAATGCCTTTGTCCCCAGAGCAACCTTAGTGATTTCCGTGGCCAGCAGCTGGGGGAGCAGGGAGCTCCCCCCCTGCTCGGATTGGATTGAGGGAGGAGCATTGGAAGCGGGGGGCTGCCCTTCTCCCACTTGATTTGTTCTAGGGGTGACTGGGGAAGCTCAGTGCATGGGGAAGGGAGGAGGGGGCTGGACATGGCGGGGGGGGAGGAGGTCCCCACCCCCCCATCTCACAGCTGCCCTCTCTGCCCGTCCTGCAGAGCCGCTGCTGCCAGAGCTGAGCCTGCGCGCGAGCGGTGCGGGCAGCCCCCTCCTGCCCGGCTGCGCCCGCCTGCGGACCGATGAGGCAGACGCCTTGCCGGAGCTGCTCTTCCCCTTCACCTGCCGCATGTGCGGGCTGGTGCTGGACGACGGCTTGGTGCAGGACGAGAGCCTGGTCGAGCAGATCTGCAGCCGCTGCAGCCTGGCCGTGCTGAGTGACAGTCCCCCCGAGGCCGGCCCCAAGGGCTTCTCCTGCAGCCTGTGCCCCTTCGCCACACACTACCCCAACCACCTGGCCCGCCACATGAAGACGCACAGTGGCGAGAAGCCCTTCACCTGCCCCCTCTGTCCCTACGCCTCTGCCCACCTGGACAACCTGAAGCGGCACCAGCGCGTGCACACGGGCGAGCGACCCTACAAGTGCCAGCTCTGCGACTACGCCTGTGGCAACCTGGCCAACCTCAAGCGGCACGGCCGCATCCACTCCGGCGACAAGCCCTTCCACTGCGGCCTCTGCAGCTACCGCTGCAACCAGAGCATGAACCTCAAGCGCCACATGCTGCGCCACACGGGCGAGAAGCCCTTCCGCTGCCGCCACTGCCCCTACACCACCGGCCACTGGGACAACTACAAGCGCCACCAGAAGATCCACGGCCCTGCTGCCGAGGGCTGGGCCAGCCCCCAGAGCGCCAAGCCCCGGCTGGCCCCGCCGCCCCCGGCTGCCTCCCTGCCCTAGGACCTGGGCCTGGCCCAGAGCAGGAGCATGGCCAGGGGCTAAAATGCTGCTCCTTGGAACGAGGTTTGGGCCGGGTGGCCCCTGCCGGCACAACAGCCTGGGTGCATGGCCTTCCTGGGCCTGTCCTTTCCTAGGGGACATGGCGAGGAGCAAGTGCCTGGCCTTAGGGGGCTGTAGTGCTGGGTGGGGGGCTGGCCAGCCATGGGGGCAGGGCCCAGCAGTGCTGCAGATTCCCCCTCTCCCTCCCCCCCCCATGCAGGCTGGGCCTGGCCTCAGGGGTGGGAAGCAGGAACTCAGACCGATTGCTGCCCAGTAACCTGGGCTAGGGCCAGGAAGCTCCACACCCGAACTGTGCCCAGCTGCACCTCTGCTTCCTGCAGTGCCAGGACAACCGCTGCCCAGCCGTGGTGCAGCTGGGGCTGCAACCTCGTCTAGTCTGAGCTCCCAGTAGTCACTAGAGGGCTGTCACGTGGGACTCAGACCCAGCAGTGCCCCATGAAGGCAGGGAGCTGTGCGTAGCTGCTATCTGGGGGAGGGAATAGACCCCCTGCTCATACACAGCCGTTCTGCCTGGGCCAGCCCCACCTTGGCAATGGGGGTTCAGGGGCTAGGAGGCCGAGCACTCCGGGGCACAGCTTAGCTGCTGCCACCAGCCCGCAAGGCAGCCTGTCAGTGACCACCAAGTGTGGCCCCTTCCCTCCAGCATCCTCGGGTATAGCAGGGAGGGAGGGGTGTGGGGAGGCTGGCCTGGCCCACCGACCCAGGGTGCGTCTCAAGGCTGTGTAATTTATATTATGTATAACAGCATTAAAGTCAGTTTGGGTAGCCGGCCTCACTCTTTGGGGTAGCTGGCCACACCCAGGGGGTTGTGAGCTATACTGAGCCCCACGCTCCAGCACCCATCCCGACACTGCCACCGATTCTGCCTGAGTGCGATGCCATGTAAGTGCTGATGTCACATGGCCTCAAGCTTCTCTGGGCCTGCTGGGTGCCTGGCCCTCACAGCACCCAGGGCAGGGCACAGGAGCGCTGGCCTGTGCACCCTGCTCCTGCTGGGGCTCTGGCTCTCAGGCCTGACTTGGGGTAAGAGCCATCCAGGGCCTGGACCTACAGGGGGTTGCTCAAAGGGAGGCATGGCAGTGCTTAGCCTCCCTGGGGACAGCCAAAGAGGGGTGCCGGGGCCCAGCTGGAGTTATGGCCTCTCTGGGCTGCTTCCCTCCCCACACACGTCCCAGCCCCACAGCCAGGGCAAGGCCAGTATCAATGGAGCCACCAACTCACTCCACAGCCACACACCAGTTACCAATCATGATCCGCTTTAATCACTGCAGTGTGTAAACATTGGTTAATGTCCATTAATGCTCCAGTCCCCAGCGAACAGCAGGGCGCTACAGGTTACAAGCCTAGGTGATTATGCAGGCGTCTATGAGCGGGTTAGAAGCGGCAGGCACAGCACCAGCCTGCAGCCAATGCTGAACTTCGTCCATTCTTCTTTGTGCAAAGACTATCTGCTAATTTGGCATTTATGAAGGCCAGGAGGCGTCTGTCGCCATGGGAACAGCCCCAGGCCTCTGCGCTGCCTCCCCCTGCCCTCCCAGGCAGCCAGCCCTCAGACTGGCTCTAAGTGCAAGCTACGGGCCAGTCCTGGCCCCAGGCCGCTGAGCCCTCCTGCAGGGGTGGGGCAGCTGCCTCATGGCGCTGGACCGGCCCACATCCTGATGGGGGCTGTGTGCAACCTTTGCTCTCGCCACGTGCAGGGGAGCGTTAGTCCCCCTGTGAAATGGGCTCCGTGGGCTGAGTCTGGGCAGGGGCCACCCTCAAGAAGGTGGTGGCAGCAGCTGGGAGGTGGTTCCCCCCAAGGCAATGGCAGGTGGAGGGGGCTGAAGTGGGGCAGGGCAGGCAGATGGTGACCCAGCAGAGGCACATGGGACGTTCCCCAGAGCCGCAGTGGCCGTGGGGGGCCGGAGCTGGCTACAGGTCCTCATCGCCGATCCCCTCGAAGGCATAGTTGCCGTGGAAGTTGTTGGTGCCCAGGTCGCTGGTGGAGCCGGAGTGGCTGATGCCCCGCAGGCTGACGGAGGTGAGCTTGCTCTGCAGGGAGGGAGGGAGGGCAGGTTAGACCCATGCGCCCGCCCACCCGCGCTGCGCGACCCCCCACGAGGTGGTGAGTTACTCACTGAGAGTTTGAGCAGGGGCTCCCTGCTGGCATCGGGCGAGTCCTGCAGAGAGGGACATGGGTCAGAGTGAGCACGCAGGGCAGGGAGGGTGGGGGCGGGGGGCTGCACTTACCAGCAGGGGCGGGGATTTCACAGCTTGCTGGCTGTCTGAGCGCCGCAGGGCCCCGTTGGCTCGCCTGCGGAACATCTGGGGGAAAGCAGACGAGAGCAGCTCAGCAAGGGGCGGGGGACAGCTGGGTGGCCACACAGGCCCCAGAGGCGGGTGGACAGCCCCTCGCCAGGCGGGGGATCCCGAGGGGGGCTGGGGCAGCAGCAATGCAAGAGGGACAAGTTCACCTCCTGCCTAGCCGCCCCCTCACCTTGCGGATGCTGCCGCCAGACTTCTTCACCATCAGCTCATCCACCATGGACTGCAGGCAGATGCTCAGCATGATGGCCTGGGGGAGACAGCGCCCGTCACAGCCAGCCCCGAGCAGGCCCCCCATCTCCCGCAGAGCACAGCCCAGCCTGCAGCCCCCCCAGCCACAGAGCTCTGGGAGCAGCACTGCGCGAAGCCTGGGGCAGGCTGGCAGCTGGCCTTACCTGGGGGCTGGTGATGGTCACCCACTGCAGCCGGTCCTTGCTCATCAGGTACTCGAAGGCCAGCTCCAGCTTCACCTCCGCTTTCCCCAGGCTGCTCCCTGGCTGCCCGCTGCTTGTGGGAACCTGAGGAAGAGGAGGGTGAGGCCGGGGCTGTCCCTGCCCACTCCTGCCAGTGGGGCACCAGCCGGGCCCTTGTCTCCCAGCCTGAGTCCCAGGGCCACCGGGGTGGGGGGCCGAGGGAGGCTGCGCCCAGCTCTTCAGGTAGCCTTTCTGCCGTAGCAGGAAACAGCCACAGACCCCACCCCCAGTCCCCCCTCCAAGACCAGTCCCCCCCAGACTCCTCCACACACAGACCCCACCCCCAGTCACCCACATCCCCCCTCCAAGACCTCCCCACCTCTCCCTCACAGCATCCCACACAGGAGGGTGCGACCTGAGCTGTGGGGGGCAGGCGGACAAGGGGCCTGGCTGGTACTGTGGGTGAGCCAGATGGACTGACTGGTACCCCCCAGCTCTGTGGGAGGGCGCGACCCGAGCCACGGCGGGCGAGGGGCACTCACCGAGGACGTGACCCGCCAGCACCGCATGCGCGTCACCTTGAAGCTGCCCTCTTTGATCTGCTCGCTGGGCAGCCGCACCTGGAAGTTCAGCTCACTGTTGCCGGCGCTGACGATGACCTGGCAGCCCTTCTCGGGGAAGTCGGTGACGCAGGGCTCGAACTTGAGATAGCCGTAGTACTTCAGGGTCTGCGCCAGGCGGATGAACTGCAGGCAGAGCCGGGTACGGGTTCAGTGCCAGGCTCACCCCTCACCCGGGCCCAAGGACCTTCACTGCCACCAGCCTGGAGCACCTCTGCCCAGCTGTTCCCGGCAAGGGGGTGCGGGAACCTCCAGACTCCTCCCAGTGCAGGAAGTGAAGGAGTGGGCCCAGTGGCCACAGACCCTGAGCCAGCTCCGCCTCTCCCCTCAGACCCTACTTGAGACCCCTGGTGCCAGCGTGAACCCAGCTCCCTTCCCGGCACGCTCCACTCACCCACCTCCTTCTTGGAGACCTTCTCCTGCAGGGACTTGAGCTGCCGGTGCTGCTCCTGGGTGACGAGGATCCAGCCGCGTTCTATGTCTGACACGGTCTGCAAAGGAGCAGAGGCCATGAGGGGCAGCCTGTGTGGGGCCGGGCCCCGCAGCACAGACAAGGGGCCTGAGGGCCTGGCAGGCTCGGTGCCCCTGGCAGCTCTGCCAGAGCAGCCAGGCTGGGCTGGGCCCACGCGGACACTCACCTGCGCATACAACAAGTTCAGCCCCACTCGCTGCTCCATGACGTCATCGTCATAGGAAGAATCCCAGTAACTAGAGAGACGGAGCACACGGTGTCAGCGGGTCCCTGGCACGCACCAGGGCTGGGGCACGGCGAGCCCAGCAGACCACAGACTGGACTGGCATTCGGGGGAGCAGGGCTCCACTCCTAGCCCTGTGGAGTGACCCCAGCCCAGTCACTGCTCTCCCCAGGAAGAACAGGAGGACTTGGGGCCCCTTAGAGACTAATATTTATTTGAGCATAAGCTTTCGTGAGCTACAGCTCACTTCATCGGATTCATCCAATGCTCAAATAAATGTGTTAGTCTCTAAGGGGCCCCAAGTCCTCCTGTTCTTTTTACGCATACAGACTAACCCGGCTGCTGCTCTGATTGCTCTCCCCAGGCCACCAACATTGTCACAGACCCACAGGGTCGGGGCTCTGGAACGCTCAGGGAGGAGCCCTTCCTTGGGCCAGCCCCCCCAGGGTGTCTCACTTCCCACAGCGTGAGCCATGCGGCCTCACCACCTCCTGAGACCGGGCCCGTTCCAGCAGAGTCCGTTGCGGGCAGCCGGCGCCCAGCCCAGCTGCAGCGACCCCCGGGGTTCAAGCTCTGTCCCCCCGTCTGTCCGATCTCCTTTGTCAGACTCCCAGGGTGCCCCCGACTGCTCCCCACAGCCCACACTTAGCCCCCTCCACCCCCAGGCCTTTGCTCCCGAGCTGGGGGATGGGGCTCAGCCCCCTGCAGATAGGCAGGGAATCCACGTCTCTCTGGGTTGCTGGTTGCCAGGTGTTCATGTCCCGGCCGTGGATCTGCCCTTCTCTTCTCAAGAGCTGCATGGAGATGGGACCTAAGGGCCCAGGCCACGAGGCGCTGTCCACACTTGTGTCTTCACCTGCCCCAGAGCCCCCAGACCTTCCCACCTGCTGGGTAACAGTGCCTCACACAGGGGAAACTGAGGCACACACAGGCTTCATACAATGAGAACAAGAGCAGGTGTGTGTGTGTGTGTGTGGCAGGGGGTCTAGCCACACACCTGGGAGAGGGTGCCGCTAAGGGGGGAGGCACGGGCAGGGCATTGCCACACTCCAGCCCCTCAGGCCCTGCCCTAACCTGTGAGGTCCAGGGCTTTTCAGATAGCTAGGCCAGGCTCTCGTTCTCCATGCTGCGCAGCAGTGTCGGGCCCAGGGGCCCAAGACAAGGGACTTTTTGGTGAGATTTTATGCTCTATGCATGTGGCTCAGTTTACCCTGCTCACTAAGCACACTGGGGACAGGTCTACACTGCAGATTTACAGCGTGTCTGGTGAAGACAACTCAACTCCACGCCAACACAGTGCTGTCTACACAGCCTCACTCCGTTGCTCGGGGCGTGGCTTATTCACAACACGGTTATACCAAAGCAATTCTCTCGTGCAGACCAGGGCTGAGTGTAAAAGGGAACGAGGCATGGTGCACAGCGGAGCTTTTGCTAATATTTTTAGGACAGGTGTGCCTCAGTTTACCCAGGGTACCCTGCTCTATGCGTACTGAGTGCAAAAAGGAACAAGGCATGGCCAAGCATCAGGGATGCTGCCTGGGTGAGAGCAGCTCCTCTAACAAGAACTGGCTGGAATCAGCACGAGTGGAGACGCTGGCAGAGACAACGGGAGCGAAGTGACCAAACCTTATTGTGGGAGGCCACTAGCACACCTGGAGCCAAAGCACGCCGAGCAGGTGAACCCAGCGCAGTTCCAGCCAGCCGGGAGCACGGGAGGCTCAGAGAAAAGGGCCCAGCGAGAGAACCGGCTCTCGGCAGAGCGTGGTGGTGGGGGCGTTGCTCCCACCAGCACGGCCTGCCGTGCACTTGCCTGGCCCGGCTGAGCTAAGGGCGCCCTGCCGATCGGCACCGGGTGAAGTCTCCGTGGGGCGTGACCCGCGCTGGGGAAAGCGTGGCCAGGCAGCGCCCCCGAGAACAGGGCAGAAAGAGTCACCGATCTCCAGAGCGGAGGGGCCCAGCCTTGCTCCTCACTCCCCCGGCCCAGCGAGGTTCCTGCCCCGGGCTGGGGGGGCCCCAGGCAGCCTGGCCGGCCAAGCCACTCACCTCTTGCGCAGGATGATCCTGTACTCGGGGTTGCGGAGGCTGGAGACAGACACGTAGGGCAGCTCGAACTCCTGCAGCTTCCTCATGACTGACGAGGGACAGCAGCACTCAGCCAGGCCAGGGGCTCTTCCCACACCAGGAGAGCTGCCCCCACCCCCGGGGGCCTGCCCCACGCCCTCCCCGGCACCCGCCCTCCCCCCCACTCCTTCCCGGGGGGCCTGCCCCACGCCCTGCCCGGCGCCCTCCCCTTCCCCGGGGGCCTGCCCCACGCCCTGCCCGGCGTCCTTCCCCGGGGCCTGCCCCATGCCCTGCCCCCCCGCTCCTTCCCCGGGGGCCTGCCTCACGCCCGTCGCCCTCCCCTCCTTTCCCAAGGGCCTGCCCCACGCACAGCGCCCTGCCCTGCCCTCCCCCACCCCAAGGCCCACCACGGGGCTCCCGGGCTGCAGCCCCCGGGAGGGAGGCACTCACAGGAAAAGGCTCCGTCCTTGGCTTCTCTTGCCAGGAAGAGGCTGAAGTAGCCAACTAGGTCCTCGGGCAGGTCCAGCTTGGAGGCAACGGCCTGGTGAGCGAGCAGAGAGTCACCTCTTCCCGCAGCCCCTGAGCCCTGCCGGGGCAGCAGCCCCCACCGCACCCTGCTTCCAGCCAGGCCGCTGCCCTGGGCACCCCAGATGGCAGAGATCCCAGAGACAGCCCGGAGGGGGGGGCCCCGCTGGCGAGCGAGCGACCCCAGAGACAGCCCGGAGGGGGGGGGCCCCGCTGGCGAGCGAGCGACCCCAGAGACAGCCCAGCCCAGGGGGGAGTTACGGGATGTTGGCGAGCGACCCTAGAGACAACCCAGTCCGGGGGGGAGTTACAGGGTGTTGGCGAGCGACCCCAGAGACAGCCCGGAGGGGGCGGCCCCCGCTGGCGAGCGACCCCAGAGACAGCCCAGCCCAGGGGGGAGTTATGGGGTGTTGGCGAGCGACCCTAGACAGAGCCCAGCCCGGGGGGGAGTTACGGGGTGTTGGCGAGCGACCCCAGAGACAGCCCAGGGGGGTGGGGGGGGCTGCTGGCAAGCGACCCCAGAGACAGCCGAGGGGGTGGGGGGGGTCGCTGGCGAGCGACCCCAGAGACAGCCGAGGGGGTGGGGGGGGTCACTGGCGAGCGACCCCAGAGACAGCCGAGGGGGTGGGGGGGGTCACTGGCGAGCGACCCCAGAGACAGCCCAGCTCGGGGGTGGGGAGTTAGGGGGTGTTGGCGAGCGACCACAGATACAGCCCGGGGGGCCGAGTGGGGGCTGCTGGTGAGCGACCCCAGAGACGGCCCAGCTCCGGGGGGGGGCACACCGGGAAGCGACCTAGAGCTCACCCCCTGCCCCAGCACAAGTTCTGCTCTCGCACTCCAGGCTCTTCCCACACCTGTGCCCCCCACCTGCGCCTCTGCCCCGCCGCACCTACCTCCAGGACGTCCTCCGTCTGGTCCGAGGTCAGGATGGTGACCGTGACCTTCTGGCCATTGGAGAGCAGCACCTCCAGCGGCACCTCCTCAGTGGGGATCTGCTGCGTCTCCTGGGACATGGGGACAAGGTGAGGGGCTCTGCGCCCTGTCCCCGCAGCCCCTGCCCATACCACCACCCGTGACAAGGGCGAGTTTTCAGTGCTCTTTTTAGGCTGTTTAGGTGTGCCTTAGTTTCCCCAGTACATTGCATTACTGCCCAGGGTGGGGGTGGGGGAGGGTGTGGTTAGAGCCCCGAGGTGGGCGTCACCTCCCTGCTGGGTGGAATGAACAGTCAGCCCGGAGCTGGCTGATCGAGGGCCCAGAGACCAGCACCAGCAAGTCCCGGCTCAGCAAGGGGTGGGGCAGGCGACCCGGGGGGCTCTGACCCGGGATCTGACTGAGGAAGGCAGACAGAGACACAGCCCAACCATGGGCTCATGACCGCACGGCTGGGGCTGGACTCACTGGGATGGACTGGGGCGCTGCTCGAACCCCCACTTCTCTGTGCTCTCCTATGGCCTCTCTGTGTCACGCACTGGGGCGGACTCCCCGAATACCTGGCCGGTGTGGGCCTCTCTGCCGGGAGCCTCCGTGGGTTGAGGCAGGTGGGCTGGAGCCCAGGGGCTAGGAGGCAGTGAGACTGCACGGCTGACCCCAGAAGAAGAGTGAGTGTCCAGGGGGTCTGTCTCACTGCAAGGTCCCCCCTACCGACTGTGGGAGCTGGGTGTAGCCCCTACCCCATGGAGCCCTGACACCCCCCACTGCCGCAGCCAGCCGCCCCCTGCGCCCCTTCCTCTGCCCCTGCTCACCTGCTGCGCTTTGCGCAGGAAGCTGTTGAAGGTCTCACTGCCTCCCAGCACTGGGTCCTGCCGCACTGAGGGTGGAACAAACCCAGAGTCAGGCGGCACATCCAGAACCCGGCCCAGAGAGAGCCCCCCCAGGACGCCCCCCCTGCCCAGAGAGTGCCGCAACTCCCCCCGCCCCAGAGACGCCCCCCCGCCGCCCTGTGAAACCCAGCCCAGAGAGAGCCAGACACTCCTCCCTGGAACGCCACCCTGGCCCCCGAATTCTCACCCTTCATCCCCCCATGTTACACCACACACCCAGAGAGCTCACCCCTGAACCCTCACCGAAATCCCCAACCCTCCATGGTACCCCACACACCCAGAGACAACCCCCTGAGCTCTCACGGAACCCCGACCCACCTTGGTACCCCACACTCCCAGAGAGCACCTCCAATCCTTCACAGACCTCCCTGACCCTCCTTGGTACCCCACACTCCCAGAGACAACCCCGAGCTCTCACGGAACCCCCGACCCACCTTGGTACCCCACACTCCCAGAGAGCACCTCCAATCCTTCACAGACCTCCCTGACCCTCCTTGGTACCCCACACTCCCAGAGACAACCCCGAGCTCTCACGGAACCCCCGACCCACCTTGGTACCCCACACTCCCAGAGAGCACCTCCAATCCTTCACAGACCTCCCTGACCCTCCTTGGTACCCCACACTCCCAGAGAGCACCCCCGGCCCCTCATGGACTCCCCCAACCCCCATGGTACCTCAAATACCCAGAGAGCACCCCCCATCTCCCATGGAACCCCCAGCACTGAGAGCACAAACCGACACATGCACATGGACTATGAATCTGGGAATTTTTAGTAATGATTTTATGAAGCCTGTGCGTGCCTCAGTTTCCCCAGTGTGCAGCACTGTTTCCCAACAGGTGGGAAGGTCTGGGGGCAGGTGAAGACACAGGTGTGGATGGCGCCTGGCGGCCTGGGCCCTTAAGTCCCATCTCCATGCAGCTCTTGAGAAGAGAAGGGCAGATCCACGGCCAGGACGTGGACACCTGGCAACCAACCACCATGGATGGTCCCACCCCTCCGCAGGGGGCTGAGCTACATCCCCCAGCTTGGGAACAAAGGCCCGGTGGGGAGGGGCTAAGAAACCAGATATTCTAGGGATAACAGAAACATGGTGGAATAGTAGTCATGACTGGACTACAGGTATTGAAGGGTATGTGCTGTTTAGGAAAGACAGAAACAAAGGTAAAGGGGGTGGAGTAGCATTGTATATCAATGATGAGGTAGAATGTAAAGAAATAAGAAGCGATGCAATGGATAAGACGGAGTCCGTCTGGGCAAAAATTACATTGGGGAAGAAAACTAGTAAAGCCTCTCCTACGATGGTGCTTGGGGTGTGCTATAGACCTCCGGGATCTAATTTGGTTATGGATAGAGCCCTCTTTAATGTCTTTAATCAAGTAAATACTAATGGAAACTGCGTGATCATGGGAGACTTTAACTTCCCAGATATAGACTGGAGGACCAGTGCTAGTAATAATAATAGGGCTCAGATTTTCCTAGATGCGGTAGCGGATGGATTCCTTCATCAAGTAGTTGCTGAACCGACTAGAGGGGATGCCATTTGAGATTTAATTTTGGTGAGTAGCGAGGACCTCATAGAAGAAATGGTTGTAGGGGACAATCTTGGCTCAAGTGATCATGAGCTATTTCAGTTCAAACTAAATGGAAGGATTAACAAAAATAAATCTGCAACTAGGGTTTTTGATTTCAAAAGGGCTGACTTTCAAAAATTAAGGAAATTAGTTAGGGAAGTGGATTGGACTGAAGAATTTAAATCAAAGCTGCAGAAGCTATCGGAAGCCTGTATCCCAAGAAAGGGGAAAAAATTCATAGGCAGGAGTTGTAGACCAAGCTGGATGAGCAAGCATCTTAGAGAGGTGATTTAGAAGAAGCAGAAAGCATACAGGGAGTGGAAGATGGGAGGGATCAGCAAGGAAAGCTACCTAATTGAGGTCAGAACATGTAGGGATAAAGTGAGACAGGCTAAAAGTCGAGTAGAGTTGGACCTTGCAAAGGGAATTAAAACCAATAGTAAAAGGTTCTATAGCCATATAAATAAGAAGAAAACTAAGAAAGAAAAAGTGGGGCCGCTAAACACTGAGGATGGAGTGGGGGTTAAAGATAATCTAGGCATGGCCCAATATCTAAACAAATACTTTGCCTCAGCCTTTAATAAGGCTAAAGAGGATCTTAGGGATAATGGTAGCATGACAAATGGGAATGAGGATATGGAGGTAGATATTACCATATCTGAGGTAGAAGCGAAACTGAAACAGCTTAATGGGACTAAATCGGGGGGCCCAGATAGTCTTCATCCAAGAATATTAAAGGAATTGGCACCTGAAATTGCAAGTCCATTAGCAAGAATTTTTAATGAATCTGTAAACTGAGGAGTAGTACCGAATGATTGGAGAATTGCTAATATAGTTCCTATTTTTAAGAAAGGAAAAAAAAGGGATCCGGGTAACTACAGGCCAGTTAGTTTGACATCTGTAGTATGCAAGGTCCTGGAAACAATTTTGAAGGAGAAATTAGTTAAGGACATTGAAGTCAATGGTAAATGGGACAAAATACAACATGGTTTTACAAAAGGTAGATCGTGCCAAACCAACCTAATCTCCTTTTTTGAAAAGGTAACAGATTTTTTAGATAAAGGAAATGCAGTGGATCTAATTTACCTAGATTTCAGTAAGGCATTTGATACCGTGCCACATGGGGAATTATTAGTTAAATTGGAGAAGATGGGGATCAATACGAACATCAAAAAGTGGATAAGGAATTGGTTAAAGGGGAGACTGTAACGGGTCCTACTGAAAGGCGAACTGTCAGGCTGGAGGGAGGTTACCAGTGGAGTTCCTCAGGGATCGGTTTGGGGACCAATCTTATTTAATCTTTTGATTACTGACCTTGGCACAAAAAGTGGGAGTGTGCTAATAAAGTTTGCAGATGATACAAAGCTGAGAGGTATTGCCAATTCGGAGAAGGATAGGGATATTATACAGGAGGATCTGGATGACCTTGTAAACTGGAGTAATAGTAATAGGATGAAATTTAATAGTGAGAAGTGTAAGGTTATGCATTTAGGGATTAATAAGAATTTCAGTTATAAATTGGGGATGCATCAATTAGAAGTAACGGAAGAGGAGAAGGACCTTGGGGTACTGGTTGATCATAGGATGACTATGAGCTGCCAATGTGATATGGCTGTGAAAAAAGCTAATGCGGTTTTGGGATGCATCAGGAGAGGCATTTCCAGTAGGGATAAGGAGGTTTTAGTACCGTTATACAAGGCACTGGTGAGACCTCACCTAGAATACTGTGTGCAGTTCTGGTCTCCCATGTTTAAAAAGGATGAATTCAAACTGGAGCAGGTACAGAGAAGGGCTACTAGGATGATCCGAGGAATGGAAAACTTGTCTTATGAAAGGAGACTTAAGGAGCTGGGCTTGTTTAGCCTAACTAAAAGAAGGTTGAGGGGAGATATGATTGCTCTCCTATATTTATCCCTCTGATATATTTATAGAGATGGAGAGGAATTATTTAAGCTCAGCACCAATGTGGACACAAGAACAAATGGGTATAAACTGGCCACCAGGAAGTTTAGACTTGAAATTAGTTGAAGGTTTCTATCCATCAGAGGAGTGAAGTTTTGGAATAGCCTTCCAAGGGAAGCAGTGGGGGCAAAAGATCTATCTGGTTTTAAGATTCTACTCGATAAGTTTATGGAGGAGATGGTATGATGGGATAATGGGATTTTGGTAAGTAATTGATCTTTGAATATTCAGGGTAAATAGGCCAAATCCCCTGAGATGGGATATTAGATGGGTGGGATCTGAGTTACCCAGGAAAGAATTTTCTGTAGTATCTGGCTGGTGAATCTTGCCCATATGCTCAGGGTTTAGCTGATTGCCATATTTGGGGTGGGAAGGAATTTTCCTCCAGGGCAGATTGGAGAGGCCCTGGAGGTTTTTCGCCTTCCTCTGTAGCATGGGGCACGGGTCACTTGAGGGAGGATTCTCTGCTCCTTGAAGTCTTTAAACCATGATTTAAGGACTTCATTAGCTCAGACATGGGTGAGGTTTTTCATAGGAGTGGGTGGGTGAGATTCTGTGGCCTGCGCTGTGCAGGAGGTCGGACTAGATGATCAGAATGGTCACTTCTGACCTTAATATCTATGAATCTATAAGTGTGGGCTGTGGGGAGCACTCAGGGGCACCTCGGAGTCTGACAAAGGAGATCGGACAGATGGAGGGGACAGAGCTTGTACCCCGGGGGTCACTGCAGCTGGGCTGGGCGCCTGCTGCCAGGAACGGACTCTGCTGGAACCTTCACTTCTCTGGGCAACCCCAGGGCTGCCTGTGCCATGTGCCAGGCCACGGATACACCCGCGCTGGCTGGGTGTCCCTGCAGATACTGGCTGGGGGGTGCTGCTCCCCCAGATGGGACACGTCTCCCCCAGGGTCTGTCCCAGACTCGCTGCCCGGAGCTCCCGGGGTGGGGCAGGGGGCTGCAGGCCCAGGGGCCCAGTCTCAGGAGGTGGTGAGGGCGCATGGCTCACCCTGGGGGAAGAGCGAGACCCCGGGGGACCTGGGTCACTGCAGGCCCCTCCCAGAGACTGTTCCCAGGCTGGGGCATATGATCCCACAGGGTCATGGATGACACACACACATGCCCACCTCTGCCAGCCTGAGGTATAGGAGGGCTGCTACTGGGCCATGAAGCCAAGGAAAGCCAGGCCGGGCTGCCCAGAGTCAGCCGCTGTGAGTGGTCATAGAATCATAGAATCATAGAATATCAGGGTTGGAAGGGACCCCAGAAGGTCATCTAGTCCAACCCCCTGCTCAAAGCAGGACCAAGTCCCAGTTAAATCATCCTAGCCAGGGCTTTGTCAAGCCTGACCTTAAAAACCTCTAAGGAAGGAGATTCTACCACCTCCCTAGGTAACGCATTCCAGTGTTTCACCACCCTCTTAGTGAAAAAGTTTTTCCTAATATCCAATCTAAACCTCCCCCATTGCAACTTGAGACCATTACTCCTCGTTCTGTCATCTGCTACCATTGAGAACAGTCTAGAGCCATCCTCTTTGAAACCCCCTTTCAGGTAGTTGAAAGCAGCTATCAAATCCCCCCTCATTCTTCTCTTCTGCAGACTAAACAATCCCAGCTCCCTCAGCCTCTCCTCGTAAGTCATGTGCTCTAGACCCCTAATCATTTTTGTTGCCCTTCGCTGTACTCTTTCCAATTTATCCACATCCTTCTTGTAGTGTGGGGCCCAAAACTGGACACAGTGCTCCAGATGAGGCCTCACCAGTGTCGAATAGAGGGGAACGATCACGTCCCTCGATCTGCTCGCTATGCCCCTACTTATACATCCCAAAATGCCATTGGCCTTCTTGGCAACAAGGGCACACTGCTGACTCATATCCAGCTTCTCGTCCACTGTCACCCCTAGGTCCTTTTCCGCAGAACTGCTGCCGAGCCATTCGGTCCCTAGTCTGGTCACCTAATGGCCCAGGCTTGGTTCCACGCTTGGAGAGATGCCCCAAGCCAAGCAGGGCTCAGCTAGAGCTGATGGAGTGTGACACCCAGCCAGTCTCTGGGCACAGGTGTTCGCTGGCAGTGATGGCAGCGCACCCGGCCAGAACCTCTGCAGCGAGGTCTGTGCCAGTGGTGGTGTGAGGAGCAGAGCGATCAGCCCTCTCAGTGCAGCTCTCCGCCCAGCAGTGCTCTGGGGCCTGGGAGGGTAGGTGCTGGGACCTGCAGGCAGCTCTCCGCCCAGGCCATGTGCACACACTGGCTGCTGCCAGCCGCTGAGGGCTCTCTGCCTGCCCACTCACCGGCCTGCATGTATTTCTCCAGCTGCTCTCGCCTCTGCTCCACCTCCGCCGGGGTGAGGGTGAAGATCTTCTTTGGAGGAAAGGCGGGCACCACGTTGGCCCCATACTCTTTCCTTAGCTGGAAGGAGAGCACAGAACACTGAGACGCCCCAGGGGCACGCCTGGACAGACCCATAGGCCGCCCATCGCCCCCTGGCCTGAGTCTTCCCCACCCTTTCCTGGGGCATAGGGAGCATCCTCCAAACCGGAGACGCGGATGGGATGGCATCTAACTCCACTGCCCCAAACATGAGGGAGAGCCCATCCCTCTAAGCGCCCAGGACCCCGAGAGATGGCTCATCAAGGCACCACGAGGGAACACTGTGCCCACCCGGGAGACGTAGAGACGCACGGCCCAGCGCTGTGAAGCCCAGGCTGTAAGTGCCTCACGCGGCAGCAGCACTCCCAGCTCAGACAGCCCAGAGCGGCCCTGCAGACTGCGACAGCCCTTTCTACACGCAGCAGGGAGCAGTTTGTGGGGACCGGGGCTCTGGGGCTGGCAGGGGACTGTGCCAGGGCTGCCCAGGAGCCACCTCAGACAGCTCCTGCCCTGTGCGGAGCCAGGAATGGCTGATTCTCAGCAGCTCAGCTCAGCTCAGCTTCCCCCCCGACCACCCTTAGAGTCCAGCCTCCACGTGGGCCAGACTCTTCTCCTCCTGCAAGGGAAGGGGGGCCGGAGATGTCAGCAGGGCACTGGGCACCTGCCCAGCAGGAATGACTGGTGCTGAGGGAGGGAGCGGCTGCCGGGGAGCTCAGGGCTGTTCTTGGCTGGTGGGGAGCAGAGGACAGACCTGCCCTCCTGGCTGCGGCAGGCAGGGAGCGACTCACCTGTTCATGCAGGCCCAGCAGCTGGCTGTAGCGCACCCGGCAGTGCAGCACGCCGTTCACGTGGATGTTATAGGCCTGCAGGGGGAAAGTAACCCCTCAATCACAGCCAGCCCCCAGCAGAGGGGCTGAGAACGCCCATCTGGGGCACCGCCAGGAGCGGAGCTGGGGAGCCCTGAAGGGGGCAGGGAACCCGCCAAGGACGGAGAGGGGAGGAGAGACCCCAGCGCCCCCCGAGCAGGGGGAGGTGTTTGTGGAAGAGGCAGCACTTGCCCGTGACCTGGCACGGGCGCTGTGGGAGGGCACTGCCCTGCGCCCGCTCCCGATGGGTTCTGCCCTGCCCAGCCCCCAGGCACACGTCAGGCCTCCCAGGCAGGGCCGAGCGGAGGGCCGCAGGGAGTCTGGTTTGAAGTTGGGACGCCCCCCCAGGCCGAGGCCCTGTACTAGCCCCACAGAGCCCACGTGGGTTTTGTTGTGGTACAGCAGCTGGCCACCAACTCCTGCTCAGCCCCAGCAGTCGTTACAGAGTTAGCAGGCACAGCACCCTCCAGGAGATGGGGCTCGGCTGTGGGGCAGCACAGTGAGGGCTGCAGCCCGGGCCAGGTATCTCTGGGGGAGGGGCAGCAGGTGTGGAGGCAAAGCTTGGGGAGGGGCGAGTGTGGACCCTGGGGGTGGAGGCAGACCCAGCAGAGCGGGACTAGGAGCTGGACTCCTCAGGGCAATCCTGACGGGTTGGGAGTCACCTGGGGGACTTCAGAACATCTAAGGCCAGAAGGGACCAACCCATCACCCCACCTGATGCCTGCACTGCGCTGGGCAGAGATCCCCCCACCCCCGGTGAGCCATGCACCCACTCATGAGGCCTGGGGAGCCACAGCAGAGCTGCTGGCAGGCACAGCACCGCTGGCCATGAAGCCTCCAAGGGTGGGAGAGCCGCCCTGTTGCGATGGCGAATGCCCCTCCCCAGTAACACTGGCACCTCTGGTCCTGCCTTGGCCCGGCAGAGCGAAGATCTGCCTGCTCCGAGACTCTCCCCCACAGAGGTACTTGGAGCCAGCATCACATGCACCCCCCTTCCCTTGGCCCCTAGCGCTGGAAACTCCACCCCCAGGAAGCAGCGGCTTTGCCTGACACCATCCAGTCCCCAGCATGGGGCTCCTGGTTCCCTCCCTCTAGCTGGGCAGGGACACACACACACACACACACTCTCTCTCTCTCTCCCCTCCCCACCCTCCCTCCCTCCGCCAGAGAAGTCAGATGCCTGAGGAGGGAGAATTGGCAGGCTAATGCCACACAGGCCTTTCCAGGGGCTTGCCAACTCCGTGACTGCCCCTGGGAGAGCGGGGCAGGGCTGCCTGAAGACAGGCTTGTGAGAGAACAGAAAAGGACTCATCCCTTAGCAGCAGCTGCTGACTCAGGAGGTGATTACGCCCTTTGCTTGTTTGCTCTCCCATTCCAGGTTTAGAATGCTAAGGCCCACGCTGTGCAGAGCTGTCCCCTTTAATCCCCAGGACACTGCTGGCGTGGACGGCACTGAGCCTTCGCTGCTGGTGGACAGCCAGGTAGCCAAACCACAAAGCAGCAGGACCACATACAAGGACAATGCTATTTAAATAAATATATAACTGGGAAAAAGGAGAACAAAATAGCAATCAACATAGATTAGAAATTATGGCATGTACAAAACTGATAAGGGAAGCTAAAGACATCATGGAGAAATCCATGGCTGGCAGAGTAAGCACCAGTGTTCCCTCTAGTTTTTCCCCACACATGCGGAATGAATTTTGTTATGTGCACCAATATAGAGGTGATGTGTGGGGCTCAGGGGTTCAGAGAGTGGGAGGGGGCTCGATGCTGGGGTAGAGGCGTTGGGGGGTGAGGGCTCTAGCTGGGGTGCAGTCCCTAGAGTCAGGCTGGGGATGAAGGGTTTGGGGTGCAGGCTGCTCCGGGGCTACAACAGGGAGGGAGAGAGAGAGAGAGAGAGGACTACTCCCAAGCTCTCTCTCCCCACAGCACCTCCTAGTCTGGGGGAGGGGGAGGGGAGAGGCATCTCCCCCCACCGCAGCCCTGAGCACGTGTGCGGCGCTTAATAGACTCCTGCGCAGCCACACAGCTTGGAGGGAATTTAGGTAACAACAAAAGGAAGGAAGGGTTCTTTGTTTTAATCTGTCAGGAATAAAAATCCTACCAATGGTACAGGCCCATTATTAGATGGGGAAAATGTGAATAATGCTGCAGGAAAGCCAGGAATGTTCAACTTCTGCATTTGGAAAGAAGCAGGATGAGGTACTCCAGTCATATCACAAGGATGAAGAAGTTACAGAGACCAAAATTTAATTAAATTCAATATCCTTGTGACGGAAAAATTCCCAAGAAGCCCACCACAGTAGCATTTCATTTCAAAAAGGGGAACCACACAAAAATGAGGAAGTCAGTGGGGCCACAGGATGTTCCAAGTGCCTAAAGTGGCACTCAAGGGAGACAAGGCCATTGTGGAGAAGCTAAATGAATTCTTTGCATTGGTCTTCACTGCGGAAAACGTGGTGATGATTCCCACACTTTTGCCATTCTTTTTAGGTGACAAATCAGAGGAACTGTCCCAGATTGAAGGCTCAATAGAGAAGGGTTTGGAACAAATTAAAAAGTATCAAGTCACTAGGACCAGACAGCATTCACCCAAAAGTGCTGAAGAAACTCAAATATGAAACTGCCGAAAAAATAACCATGGTATTGCTTAAATTAACCTGTGCACCAGGTGACTGGAGGATAGTTAATGTGATGCTGTTTTTAAAAAGGGTTCCAGAGGTGATCCTGGCAATTACAGACCAGTGAGCCTGACTTCAGTACCAGGCAAATTGGCTGAAACTATCGCAAAGAACAGAATTATCAGACACAGGTGAACGTAATATGCTGGAGAAGATTCAATACAGCTTTTGTAAAGGGAAATCCTGCCTCGCCAATTTATTAGAATTCTTTGAGAGGGTCAACAAGCATGTGGACAAGGGTGAACCAGTGGATATAGCATACTTGGACTTTCAGAAAGCCTTTGACAAGATCCCTCACCAAAGGCTCTTGAGCAAAGTAAGCAGTCATGGGATAAGAGGGAAGGTCCTCTCATGGATCAGTAATTGGTTAAAAAACAGGAAACAGAGGCTAGGAATAAATGGTCAGTTTTCACAACTCAGAGAGGTAAACAGCAGGGTCTCCCAAGGCTCTGTACTGTGATAAATGCTGTTCAACGTATTCATAAATGATCCTGAAAAAGGGGTGAACAATGAGGTGGAAAAATTTGCAGAAGACAAAATTACTCCAGATAGTTAAGTCCATAGCTGACTGCAAAGAGTTACAAAGGGACCTCACAAAACTGGATGACTAGGCAATAAAATGGCATATGAAATTCAGTGTTGGTAAATGCAAAGTAATGCACATTGGAAAACATAATCCCAACTCTACATATACAATGATGGGGTCTAAATTAGCTGTTTCCACTCAAGAAAGATCTTGGAGTCACTGTGGACAGTTCTCTGAAAACATCCCCTCAATGTGCAGCAGCAGTCAAAAAAGCAAACAGGATGTTAGGAAATGGATATACAAGAAGACAGTAAATAACACAATGCCACTATATAAATCCATGGTACGCCCCCATCTTGAATATTGCATGAAGATCTGGTCGCCCAGCTCAAAAAAGATCTATTGGAATTGGAAAAAGTACAGAGAAAGGCAACAAAAATATTTAGAGGGATGGAACAACTTCCCAGCTGAGGAGAGATGAATAAGACTGGGACCGTTCAGCCAGGCAAAGAGACAACGAAGGGGGGAATAGGATGGAGGTCTATAAAATCATAACTGGGGTGGAGCAAGTGAATAAGGACGTGTCATTTACCTCTTCACTTAACACACGAACTGGGGGTCACCCTATTAAATTAGTAGGCAGCACATTTAAAAGAAACATGAAGTATTTCTTCACACAACACAAGAACGGCCAGACTGGCTCAGACCAAAGGTCCATCCAGCCCAGTATCCTGTCTTCTGATGGTGGCCAATGCCAGGTGCTTCAGAGGGAATGAACAGAGCACAGTTAACCTGTGGAACTCATTGCTAGGGGATGTTGTGAAGGCCAAAAGTATAAGAGAGTTAAAAAAAAAAAAAAAAGATAATTTCATGGCGGACAGGTCCATCAATGGCTATTAGGCAAGATGTTCAGGATACAACCCCATGCTTCGGTGTCCCCTAACCACTGACTGCCAGAACCTGGGACTGGACAACAGGGCCTGGATCACGTGATCATAAAATATCAGGATTGGAAGGGACCTCAGGAGGTCATCTAGTCCAACCCCCTGCTCAAAGCAGGACCAAGTCCCAGTTAAATCATCCCAGCCAGGGCTTTGTCAAGCCGGGCCTTAAAAACCTCAAAGGAAGGAGTTTCCACCACCTCCCTAGGGAACCCATTCCAGGGCTTCACCACCCTCCTAGTGAAAAAGTTTTTCCTAATATCCAACCTAAACCTTCCGCACTGCAACTTATCATAGAATCATAGAATATCAGGGTTGGAAGGGACCCCAGAAGGTCATCTAGTCCAACCCCCTGCTCAAAGCAGGACCAAGTCCCAGTTAAATCATCCTAGCCAGGGCTTTGTCAAGCCTGACCTTAAAAACCTCTAAGGAAGGAGATTCTACCACTTGAGAACTTGAGACCATTGCTCCTTGTTCTCTCATCTGCTACCACTGAGAACAGTCTATTTCAGGTAGTTGAAAGCAGCTATCAAATCCCCCCTCATTCTTCTCTTCCGCAGACTAAATAATTCCAGTTCCCTCAGCCTCTCCTCATAAATCATGTGTTCCAGTCCCCTAATCATTTTTGTTGCCCTCCGCTGGATGATTTCCAATTTTTCCACATCCTTCTTGTAGTGTGGGGCCCAACACTGGACACAGTGCTCCAGATGAGGCCTCACCAATGTCGAATAGAGGGGAATGATCACGTCCCTCAATCTGCTGGCAATGCCCCTACTTATACATCCCAAAATGCCATTGGCCTTCTTGGCAACGAGGGCACACTGTTGACTCATATCCAGCTTCTCGTCCACTGTAACCCATACGTCCTTTTCTGCAGAACTGCTGCCGAGCCACTCGGGGCATGTTCAATGGGCAGGAGGTTCCCACCCTGGTCTGTGGTCCCAGCCTGCAAGCACATGCCAGGCTCTGCTCCCTCCCCTGGCCTGGAATCCCGAATGACGGGCAGGCACAAGAGCAGCACCACAGCCTTCAGGTCTGGAACAGCTCGAGGGGTCCTCGCCTGAGCTCTGGGGCACCACAGCCCAACAGCAGGCCCTGGAGCTCCAAACCCCTTTCCCAAGCTAGCTGGGGCAGTGCACGCGGCCTACCACGGGCCAGACGTGTACAGCGAGACTGCCCTCCCCCTCCCTGGCAGAGCTGGAGGGAGAGCACCTTGGCTGGGAAGCAGGGACTGCGGGGGACCGAGGAAGGTGGGGAGAGGGACCGCTCACTCCACGGTCAGGCCCGCTTGGTCTCTGCTACACCCTCCAGACACTGGGACCTGCCAAGTCTGCTGTGGGGCGACTCGCCCTCCCCGGGGTCCCAGCACAGAGGCAGCGAGGAGCTGCACCACGCAGCTGATGCGGATATGGCCCTGCCTGGAATACCAACTAGGAGCTGGGGGATCCACAGGGAGGCCGAGCTCCAGAGGCTGGCTCGGATCACAGCCCTGCCTGATGCAATCCCAGCACTAACACAGGGCCCAGGGGACAAGAGCAGGGAGGAGGGACAGTGAACAGTGTAGGCTGGGATCAGCTACAGTACTGCTGGGCAGTGTGACCTTAAGGCCTCCTTCCCTCTAGCCCTAGCCACAGCTCCAGTCACCAAATCCATGGGGAACCCTGCCAACGAGGCAGAAACTTTGCAGGATGGGAGGCAATTCCCCAGCAGGGCTCACAGCCTGGCTGTGCAGAGCCCTGCACCAAGGGCTCACTGCCAGCCCCAAGGGGAAAGGCACCCCCACACCAGGCAGCCTCCTTGCCCTCCCCACACAGAGCCTCTCTGCAGTGGCACAGGGACCTCTGGGCAGCTCCTCAACCGGGAGATGTACCAGCACAGACACATGGTGCATGGGGACGAGAGAGGGCATCCTTCTGCCCCCAGAACAAGGGCAAGCAGCGGCTGTGCTCACTGGCATGTGGGAGCAAAGCCATGCTGCAGCCTGGCAGCAAACAGGCCAAGGAGAGCCTCTGCCCCCCCGAGGGGAGGGGGTGTGTGAGTGAGGGCAACCCCACAGAGGGCTCAGAGACAAGGGCTGAGGCCTCAAACGGTCCTTGGCACTCCCTGCGGAGTCAAAGTGCCCCAGAGGCAATGGGCTCCTGGGGGCCAGAGGCTCTGGGGTTTCTGCTGCCACCCAGGCTATGCCATGGAGCTGACCTGGTGGATCTCAGCAGGCCGCTGGGAGCTGTGGCTGCGTGGAAGGGTCCGTGTGCAGCTGGCAGGCTAGATCGCGCCAGTTCACTGAGGCTGACAGCAGAGTCCTTAGGCTCTGGAATTCAATTTGCTTCAAGGTGGGGGAATCCCTCACTCTCACAGATCTTGGGAGACAGGCCAGTCCTCACTTACGGACAGCCCACCAACCTGAAGCAAATACTCACCAGCAACCACACAGCACACAACAAAAACACCAACCCAGGAACCAAACTCTGCAACAAACCCTGGTGCCAACTCTGTCTGCATATCTATTCAAGGGACACCATCATAGGACCCAACCACATCAGCGGCACTATCAGAGGCTCGTTCACCTGCACATCTACCAATGTGATATCTGCCATCATGTGCCAGCAACACCCCTCTGCCATGTACATTGGCCAAACCGGACAGTCTCTATGCAAAAGAATAAATGGACACAAATTGGACATCAGGAATTATAACATTCAAAAACCAGTAAGAGAACACTTCAGTCTCCCTGGACCTCAATAACAGACCTAAAAATGGCAGTTCTTCAACAAAAAAAACTTCAAAAACAGATTCCAACGTGAAACTGCAGAACTGGAATTAATTTGCAAATTGGCAGCATCAAATTAGGCCTGAATAAAGACTGAGTGGATGGGTCACTACAAAAACCAATTTCCCCCATACTAATTTCCCCTTACTGTTACTCACACCTTCTTGTCAACTGTTTGAAATGGGCCACTCTCATTACCACTACAAAAGTAATTTTTCCTCCCTTGGTATCCTACTGTTAATTGAATTGGCTCATTATACTGACCTCCCACTTGGTAAGACAACTCTCATCTTTTAATGTGCTGTGTATTTAAAACTACTACTGTATTTTCCACTCCATGCATCTGATGAAGTGGGTTTTAGCCCACGAAATCTTATGCCCAAATAAATTTGTTAGTCTCCAAGGTGCCACAAGGACTCCTCATTGTTTTTGTCGATACAGACGAACATGGCTCCCCCTCTGAAACCTTGCTCAATTTTTGTGACCTCCCCTTTGTGATAAGTGTGATGCTGGCAGACCAGCTCATGCAGCAGCGTATTCATGTCAATTTACTGGTGTATTAGGATAGATCCAAGTGATAACTGGGTTAGTGTATTGGGCGTTTAAACTTCATAAAACTAAGGGGATATTACACGCATTGTTTTTACTTATCTGTGTCTGTCCTAATATAATAGCAACATGGGACTTCGGGACACAACCATTTACACTGTAAATGCCCTCGGAACTGAACAACTCACAAGCCAGCAAAGACGCCTTGGGGAATGCTAAGGAAGGACTCTCAGAAAAGGTGCTAATTCTAAAGCAAATGGCTATGGTGTGTGACAATGGGAGGTCAGAGACTCAAAGCGCATTGCTCCTTGCTCATCCTAATCAAAGGAAAAGCTCCCCATGGTAGAGAAATGGTCAGCTTGTCTTCTGCCAGAAGATGATATAAGAACGAATGCAAAGGAAGATCCCTCATTTCTGGACTATTTGGATTCTTACAGGGAAATGCACTAGATGCAAAGCGGAGATACCCAGCCCCTGAAATACTTTTGGGAAACTGGCGGTTTATTACGTCACTGCCACCATTCGGTGTTACAGACTGACTCACCTGTGCAGATATTGTTCCTGCTTTAACCTCTCAGTAACTCTTATTTGTTTCCTCTTAGCTAATTAGTAAGTTTACTATAGAATTGGCTGCCAGCGTTGCCTTTGGTGCAAGATCCAGAGTGCCAATTGACCTGGGTAAGTGACTGGTCTCTTGGGACTGGGAGAAACCTGATGTGTTTGATTTTTGGTTTCAGTGCCCATTATCACAAAGTTCTGTTTGTCTCGGTGGGAGATAGGCTGGAGACTCTTAGGTCTTGTCTACACTGCGATGTTGTCAACAAAACTTTTTTCCACCAAATGCATCCGATGAAGTGAGCTGTAGCTCACGAAAGCTTATGCTCTAATAAATTTGTTAGTCTCTAAGGTGCCACGGGTACTCCTTTTCTTTTTGCGAATACAGACTAACACGGCTGCTACTCTGAAACAAAACTTTTGTTTTTCACAGGTACTTAAAAAAAGCCCCCCCCCATGAACGACAAAAGTTTTGCCGACGCTAGTGGCAGTGTGAACGTGGCTTTGTCGGCAGGAGTGCCCTCCGGCTGACAAAGCTAACACCGCTTGCGGGGCTGGAAGTATTTATTTGGCAACAGTGCCAACAAAATACCAATATAGCGTTTACACACACTGACTTTTAGCGACAAGACTATGTCAACACAGCCTTGTTGCTAAAAGCTGCGTAGTGTAGATAAGCCCTAAGATAGGCTGGAGGGGACTGTCTGTTGCTGAAATCTAATTACAGAACACACCATCCACTTGGGGTACCTGCTCTGTTTCTGACAGGCTGCCCTGAGGTCGGCACTCACAGCTAGGAGTCACTCCAGACAGCATGGCAATAACATATCACGCTCTGGCCAGCCCAGTGCAATAGTCAGGCATCTGCAGGCCTATCAGGGTGGAAACCGTGGGATGCCCCTCCATTCTCAGCTTAAGAACATAAGAGCTGCCAAACAGGGTCAGATCCTAGACCAGCGTTCTGCCTCCAACAGTGGCCTGTACCAGAGCTTCAGAGGGAGCATACAGAACAGCACGATTTTTGAGAGAGCCACACATCTTCTCCTCCCAGCTTCTGGCATGCAGAGGTTTAGGGTCACCCCAAGCACAGGGTTGTGTCCCTGACTATCTTGGCCAGTAGCCAATAGCCTAGCCTCCATGAACTTATCTAGTTCACTTTGAAACCCACCTATACTTTTGGCCAGCATAAGAACCCATAGCAATGAGTTCCACAGGTTAATTGTGTGTTATATGAAGTAATACTTCCTCTTGTTTGTATGTCATAGACTTGCTCTCTATTAATTTCATCAGGTGACCCCGGCTTTGTATTGTGGGAAAGGGTAAATAACATGCCTGGTGTGGAGACAGCGAACAGAGAAATGATTTTCTAGACCTCTATTATCCCCCCTTTGTCTTCTCTTTTCTAAGATGAACAGCTCTCTCCACATATGGATCATCTCTGTTGCCCTTCTCCGAACCTCTTCCAGTTCTACTATCCTGTAGATGGGGAGACCAGAGCTGGACACAGTATTCAAGGTGTGGGAGTATCACACATGTATATAGTGGCATTAGGATATTTTCTATGGCTTCCTAACATTGTTAGCCTTTTATACCGCTGTTGCGCATTGGGCTGAAGTTTTCAGAGAACTATTCACGTTGACTCCAAGATCTATTATCGTCTGCAAGCTCAGCCATTTCACTGTTCACTCTTTTAACCAGATAATTAATGAATATGTTGAACAGCACTGATCCCAGTACAGATACATAGGGGACTGCATTGCTCACTGCTCTCCATTGTGAAAACTGACCATTTATTCATACTCTTTGTTCCCTATCTTTTAACCAGTTACTGATCCATAAGAGGACGTCCCCTGATATCCCATGACTGCTCAGTTTACTTAAGGTTTCAGAGTAGCAGCCATGTTAGTCTGTATCCACAAAAAGAACAGGAGTACTTGTGGCACGTTCAAGACTAACAAATTTATTAGAACATAAGCTTTTGTGGGCTACAGCCCACTTCATTGGATGCATAGAATGGAACATATAATAAGAAAAGATATCTATATCTATACACACACGCACACAGAGCGAATATGAAAAGGTGGAGTAAGAGGCTAAAGAGTCTTTGGTGAGAGATCACATCAAAGGCTTTCTGAAAATCCAAGTACACTCTAGCCACTGGAAAACCCTTCTCTACATGCTTGTTCACGCACTCAGAAAATTCTGACAGATGGGTGAGGCAGGATTTCCCTTTACAAAAGCCCTGCTGACTCTTCCCCAACAAATCATGTTCATCTCAGTGTCTGATCATTCTTTTTTTTTACTACAGTTTCAACCAACGTGCCCAGTAGGCTCACCAGCCTGGAAGTGCTAGGATCACCTCTGGAGCTCTTTTTAGAAAATCAGTGTCACAGTCGCTACGCTCCAGTCACATGGCCCAGCAGCGGATTTAAGTGACAGATTGCATACCACAGTTAGGAGTTCTGCAATTTCACATCCGAGTTCCTTCAAAATCCTTGGCAGATGTCATCTGCTCCTGGTGACTGATTACTATTTAATGTATCAATTTGTACTAAAACATTCTATTGACATGCCTGTTTGGCAGGCTTCTTGCTTCTGATGTACTTTAAAAAATCCTCACTGGGAATTTTTGCATCTTTGGCATGTTGCTTCTCAATTCTTTCTTGGCCTGCCTTATTACACTTTTATACTTAACCTGCCAGAGTTTGCTTTCCTTCCTGTTCACCTCACTAGGATCAGACTTTTAGAGTTGAAAGGATGCCTTTTCGCCTCTAATGGCCTCTACTATTCGGCTGTTAAGCCATGGTGGCATTCTTCTCGTCCTCTCATTGTCTTTTCTCCTTTGGGGCACCCATTATGCTGAGCCAGTACTATGGCCTTTTAAGTAGCTTGCAGGCATGTAACTCTTGTGTGCAGGGGCACACCCTCACTCAGGTAGAGGAGGCTAGCAGGCTCCCTGGGCTCAATCAGCGCTAACCAGGCCAAGAGGTGGGGGGAGCTTAACAAGGGAAAAGCGTGAACAGGAAGAAGACAGCTGTACATCAGAGACTGCTGACCACAGAGACAGATCAGTCAAGAGGGACACAGTTGCAGGCCTCATCACCCCTGAAGTGAATGGACCAGCTAAAAGGTTGGGTGCCCCCAAGAGGAGGGGCTGAAGGTAGACCCCAATTAAAAACACTCTACCAGCTGAGAAGCCAAGCCCCATAAGGGCAAACCCAAAAAACTGCAAAAAGAGAGATCACCACTGCCTTTACTTGGATTCCCACTCTCTCAAGGGAGGGGCAGAGTAACGGGATCCTTGTTTGTTTGGAGAACCCCTGGTGTGGTACAAACAGGGGCAGGACATAACAACTGAAATCGGGGTCTAGTGGGGACTTGGAAGCCATGAACCTTGCCACTGCTCCTTTTAATTTCCGGTCTAATAAAATGGGGAGCACAAGGGGCCAGGGCGGTGTGGCACAAGGGGCCCGGAGCATTTGTGTGCCACTGACAGCCCCTGCCCGCCCACCCACCCACTGACCTCCAGGGTGCGAGCTGATCCACTTTCCTGCTCTGCCCAAGGCACAAGCAGTTGAGATTCTGGAGAGAACGGCGCTGCTCTCCTATGGTACCCAGCCCCAGGTCTAGTCCTGGCAGGTGACCACAACACCGGGCAACAAACAATGGCCCCAATGCAGTTGGAGAGAGGAAGCCTCTGTCCCCAGGTAAGTGAGTCCCAGAGTGTTTTACCATGGCTATCGCTCCCCTGTGAACATGTGTGAAAACCGCAGGCTGCCCCATCTTCACTGGGAGTTCACCTTGGGCTAGCAAACCCGTGGTAAGAACATACCTTCCTCCAGCACATGGACACAGCTTTCCGGTGCACAGCCACAGTGGGCTCACTGCTGCAGCTGGCCTACCACACTTATAAGCACTACTCCCTCTCACCCACACAGGTAGCCCATTGCCCACCGGCACAAGCCACAGGAAACAGCAGGGCTGGCATTCAGCATCCTGGCCACCCCCCACATCAGCTCCCCAACTCCAGTCCCCAGCACAGCCCACAAAACTGCCAACAGCTATGGAGGTGCCCAGGGCTCCCTGCCTCTCTCCCCGAGCAGCCCTCAGGGAGTCCCCGTTTCAGGGCACACTGCTGCTTGTGCAGTTGATGCCTTGCAGCATGAAGTCTGGCGAGAGCTCTGCACTGATCAAACAGGACCAGGTGCAAAGAAGAGCTCCTAGGATGATCAGGGAAATGGAGGGCCTCTGTGCTGAGAGGAGACTGGCCTGGATTAGCCGAGCCAAAGGCAGGCTGAGCAGGGATGGGATTGCTCTCTCCACGTCCAGCAGGGCAGTACACACCAGGGAGGGAGAAGAGCTGCTGAAGCTAAAGGTCAATGCTGGCCCAAGAACAAACAGAGATAAACCAGCCGCGAGGACACAGGCTAGCGCTGAGGAGTGAGGCTCTGGGACCCAGTTAGCTCTCCTGCTCCACTGGTTTGAAAATGGCTTTTGGCAAGTTTATAAGCAGGATAACATGAGGGGGCTGCCTGTGCTAGCAGGGACTGGCCACGATCACACACACACACACACACCCCCTCCCGGAGCTCCTGCGATGCACCGAGCCCCACCCCGGCACACTCACGGCACAGCTTGTGCAGTGCAACACAGGCAGGCGGCAATGGCTGGCAGGGGCAGGGCACGCAGCCCCGGCCGTGCCAACCCCACAGGCAGGAGGAGGTGACACCCCGACCCAAACCCAACGCTCGTCGTCACGTTCAGTCACGTTCGGGTCAGGTTGCAGAGCTCTGCCGTGAGGAGCCACTGAGCGACCCCTGCTGAGCTAGGGACCCCGCTCAATCCTGCGCAGCTGGAGGCTGAGCCTCGTGGGGGACGGGGACTATCACACCCCTCCAGCCCCACAAACAGTGGGAAAGGCAAGAAAGAGCCAAAGCAGCTGAGTACGAGCTGATTTCATTCCCCGAGCTCCCAGCACTCCCCCCACAGCACAGCCCAGGGAGCCTTTGCCAAGTGGCAGCCTGCGGTCAGAGATGCACTATAAGGTGGGTAGAAAGCTGGCTAGATTGTCGGGCTCAACGGGTAGTGATCAATGGCTCCATGTCTAGTTGGCAGCCGGTGTCAAGTGGAGTGCCCCAGGGGTCGGTCCTGGGGCCCGTTTTGTTCAATATCTTCATAAATGATCTGGAGGATGGTGTGGATTGCACTCTCAGCAAATTTGCGGATGATACTAAACTGGGAGGAGTGGTAGATACGCTGGAGGGGAGGGATAGGATACAGAAGGACCTAGACAAATTGGAGGATTGGGCCAAAAGAAATCTAATGAGGTTCAATAAGGATAAATGCAGGGTCCTGCACTTAGGATGGAAGAATCCAATGCACCGCTACAGACTAGGGACCGAATGGCTCGGCAGCAGTTCTGCGGAAAAGGACCTAGGGGTGACAGTGGACGAGAAGCTGGATATGAGTCAGCAGTGTGCCCTTGTTGCCAAGAAGGCCAATGGCATTTTGGGTTGTATAAGTAGGGGCATAGCGAGCAGATCGAGGGACGTGATCGTTCCCCTCTATTCGACACTGGTGAGGCCTCATCTGGAGTACTGTGTCCAGTTTTGGGCCCCACACTACAGGAAGGATGTGGATAAATTGGAAAGAGTACAACGAAGGGCAACAAAAATGATTAGGGGTCTAGAGCACATGACTTATGAGGAGAGGCTGAGGGAGCTGGGATTGTTTAGTCTGCAGAAGAGAAGAATGAGGGGGGATTTGATAGCTGCTTTCAACTACCTGAAAGGGGGTTTCAAAGAGGATGGCTCTAGACTGTTCTCAATGGTAGCAGATGACAGAACGAGGAGTAATGGTCTCAAGTTGCAATGGGGGAGGTTTAGATTGGATATTAGGAAAAACTTTTTCACTAAGAGGGTGGTGAAACACTGGAATGCGTTACCTAGGGAGGTGGTAGAATCTCCTTCCTTAGAGGTTTTTAAGGTCAGGCTTGACAAAGCCCTGGCTAGGATGATTTAACTGGGGCTTGGTCCTGCTTTGAGCAGGGGGTTGGACTAGATGACCTTCTGGGGTCCCTTCCAACCCTGATATTCTATGATTCTATGATTCTATGGCTCTGTGTCTAGAGTCAGCCCCTCAGCCACCACACACCAGGGCACAGCGTGAAAACTCGGCCGGGGCACCAGACGCCCAGGAAGCTGCCAAATCCATTGCCTCAGACAGTCTGCTCCCCTGCTCCAGGCCCTGCTCCTCCAATGAGCAGCCAAGCAGGGAGGGCGTTCACACTCCAGCTCAACAAAACAGGAAGTTGGGGGCTGGCTGCCAGGTCCTGAGCCAGGCTGTGTGCTCCAGCCCCTCAGAGAGGCAGCACAAATCCCTCCCTCCAAGCAGCAAGCCACTGGGGCCATGTAGCGGTAGAGGGTGCCCTGCCCAGACCTGGACACCAGCACCCCCCATGGAGGCCAGGCAGGGCTGGACTGTCCCGCACGGCTCCTCACAACACACAGCAGCTGCATCTTTAAGTCAGCTCCTGCAGAGCGGCAGCCAGAGAAGAGTGCAGGAAACCTGGGGAAAGGGTCAGGGGAGGAACTCAGCGCGGGACCTGCCTTCACACTGCCCTATCCCCGTAGCAGGCCAGCGGTTTTGCCCCTACGGGCCAGGCTAGGAGCTACAGCTGGGGCAGTTCCGGTGCCCTCCCTGAGCTCTTTCTAAGGGCCCTTTGGAGCACCGCCCTCCCTGGACGCAGGCAGGGCTGAGACAGCGCAGCTATCTGGCGGCGGGGAGGAGGAAGAGGTTTGCGAGGGAGGGACTCAGCCCCTCCCAGAACGGGGAGCAACCCGGTGGATTCCAAATAAAAAAGAACTAAACCCAGCCGAGGCCTCAGCAGAGACCCCAGCATGGCCCCTCGCTGCCCCCAGGCCAGGAACACTGTGGGGCTGCGCCCCATGTGGCTCTGCACACTCGGAGGCCTAAGCCATGTGCAGAGCCACTGGGCATAAAACATGCCAATGTCTGCCTCCTCCCTTCCTCAGCGGCTTGAGGAGCCGAGGCCCCTCGCTCCCCAGAATCCCAGCCACAGGGCTTGCTCCTGACAGGGCTTGCAGCCTGGCCACGGCAGTCTCTGAGCCCCTCTTGGGCAGGGGACAGCCACAGCCGCCCCCCCTGCTGGTCGGAGACCCAGAGATGCTCCTGCACAGGATCGCTCTTGGCCTGCGCCACAGAACACGCAATGCAGCAGGCCTGGATACTGCCCTGGCAGCGTGAAGAGAACGCACGTCTCCATCCACAGGCAGCAGCGCATCTGAAACACTAGCCCAATATCCTGCAGCATCCAGTGCCCGTTTCTCCGAGTGTCACCTCAGGACTCCCTCCCTCCCTCCAGAAGCAGCGGTCGAACACCCCAGGCTCCTCAGGCTCTCCCCGCAACACGCCTGCCGTCAGCTGCCCAACGTCACCTCACTGCCACTCACTGACTCTTAGTGAGAGAGCACGCAGCCTTGTGATGGGCTCCAGCAGCCTGGAAGGCTATTCCTGGTGAGCACGGCCCCTTCTGCCTCGCCCACTGGGAAAGTGCGCAGGTAAGGGAGACACAAATGGGGGCTCAATGCAAGATGGTTGCCTTTCTGGGAGCATCTCCTACAAGCAAGAAGCCCCCCAGCTCTGGGTTAGAAATCCCTGTTTATTGGGGTCTCGCGGACAGGCCACGAACCCCACTAGCCCTGCCACCTTGCCGCTGTTACTGTAAGCCAGCCTTCTCCGGCCTGACACAACTGGCCATCGTTATGCCAGCGCTGTCCCCGACCAAAGGGAATGACGCGAGAACAGCCAAGCCAATCCTTCCCATTGCAGGATTCCTCGCAGTCTCCCTGGGATAACAGCATGTCGGCTTTCCCAGGGCTAAGTGATCATCTTCGTCCCTCTCCGGAGAAAGCCCTGAAGGGCCAGAGAGAAACTTGACACTATTCTCAACAGGACATGGCAGATCCCAACCCTGACCCTCACAGATTATGCATGCCAGTGAGAGCAGCGAGCAGGAAGGATGCAGCTGAAGGGCCTTGCTCTCTGGGGGAAAACGCTGTTGTTCACAGCTTAGCCTGTTTGGGGGGGTCTGAGGAACGTTTGTTCACATAAAAAGAAAAGGAGTAGTTGTGGCACCTTAGAGACTAACAAATTTATTTGAGCATAAGCTTTCGTGAGCTACAGCTCTCTTCAAAAACAGACTCCAGCGAGAGACTGCCAAATTGGAATTAATTTTTTTCACATAGCACTTGGACCTTTCTGCCATGCAGGGAAACACAAGCCGGGAGAATTTCCAGGAGCTGGTATTACCTGACACTGCATTGGTAAGACCATTATTGCAGCATCGTACCCAGCTCTGGGCTTCACATTCTTCGTACAGGATGCTCAAAAACTGAAGAGGGTTTAGAGAAGAGAACAAGAATGACTCAAGGGCTGGAAACCCACCTTACAGTGCGAGATAGAAGGAGCTCGGTCTCCTTAGCTTAGAAAAGAGAAGGTTAAGGGGTGACCTGATGATAGTTCATAAGCAGCTAGGTGCAGAGAGCTCTTTAATCTAGCAGACAAAGCCAGAACGTGCTCCAATAACTGGAAGCTAAAGCTAGAAAAATTCAGGTGGGAATAAGGTGCACGCATTTACAGTTCAGGTAAGCGACCACCGAATGGAGGGTTCTCTGTCACTTGGGGTCTGAGATTGGAGAAACCATCAGCTCCTGTTCAATCACACACTACTGGGCCATGCAGGTCAGACTAGAAATCAGAAGGGCCCTGGCCAAGATTCTCAAGGGAACAAGGGCATGAAGCCAGGCTCCTAAGCCCAGACCGAAGAACCCAGCTCCGGGATCCTGCAGCTCCTCATCTGAGTTTTTCAACCTTGGCCTATGAATCTATTCAATCTGTTCCCCAGAGTTGGTAGGGGGAGCGCCTATAGGAGCCCTGCAAATGGGGACTGATTCGCGTATGTGGTTTTAATAGTTTCCAGGGGAGATGGAATCAGACGCAACACCGGGCGCTCCTAGCCCACACACATTTCTGTGGGAGCCTCCAGGAAGACAAGGATGGACTCAGCCCAGCTCTCAAGGCCAGGTGCCCACTTCACAGTGGCCAGAGCAATGTGGAAGCGACACTTTGCACCCAGCACTGCCACAGCTCGGGGGTTACAGAGGCCTCAGGCTCCAGGGCTGTCCAGCCAATGCTTCTCCCATTTAGATGGGCTGCAAGCTCCAAGTGCTCCCAGTTTGCTGGATGCACGAACAGCAGAGACTGAGGATCACAGGGCACATCCAGAAAGACCATCTAGGACAGGGTCATGAAGTTTAAGGCCTGAAGGGACCACAGATCACCTGGTCTGACCTCCAGTATATCACAAACCACTAGCACCACCCAGCACCCACGTACTGACCTCAATGACCAAACAAGAGACCAGATGGTTACATGCCACAGGGGTAAACAGGAGAGGCCGAGGTACACAAATCTCTGTGTCCTAGTGGGTGTCAGCAGCTCTGGGGAAAGGCCAATCTACAGAGGTAGGAGAAGCAGCCAATTGTGTTCTTCCCCCAGAAGCCGAGTGCCCCGCAGCAATGCAGGACAAGGACTCCAGTGCATGCTTCGGCCAGCAGCGCAGCTCATGAGGAGCCAATAGACACGGAAGAGAAGGCAGGAAGAGTTTCCCAGCCCACCAGGAGCCCAGGACAACAGCACCACTGGCTTGTTTTGAGCAAGGGAAAATAAGGCATTAAAGCCCTGAAGGCCCAGCCAGAGGGGCCAAAAGGCAAGAAAGACCAGGCTGGAGTCTGGGGCTGTAGCAGGTAAGAGCCACGGGAACACAGTGTGTGAGACAAGCGATGAGATCACTAAAGCAGCAGGGCTAGTGCAGGCTGGGTAGCTGGGCCTGGGTTTCTCTCTCACCCTATAAAGAGGCAGGGGATTTTGCCTGCCAAACCTTATCCACAATCCCACTGTCGTAGCCTGCGACACAGACAGAGCAGATCAAGGAGGGAGGGTGAGCCAAAGCAGGGGCCCTGGGGTATGTGCAGTTCAATTCCACAGGGAGAGTTACCCCCAGAAGAGTAACATGCACTGGCCCTTAGCACCACTGTCCACACGCACAAGGCCCACTACCAGCACGTGACAGCAAGGGATAGGGGTCCACTTCCAACAGTCTTGCTGCACCCTGGCTTGGGAAGGGTCAGAGTGGGACTACCTGAAAGGATGGATCTAGACTGTTCTCAGTGGTAGCAGATGACAGAACGAGGAATAATGGTCTCAAGTTGCAGTGGGGGCGGTTTAGGTTGGATATTAGGAAAAACTTTTTCACTAGGAGGGTGGTGAAGCCCTGGAATGCGTTTACTAGGGAGGTGGTGGAATCTCCTTCCTTTGAGGCTTTTAAGGTCTGGCTTGACAAAGCCCTGGCTGGGATGATTTAGTTGGGGAATAGTCCTAATTTGAGCAGGGGGTTGGACTAGATGACCTTCTGCGGTCCCTTCCAACCCTGATATTCTATGATAGTACCTCTCTCCGCACCTTGTCCCTTGCTCACTGCAGCCCTAGCTGGGGGGGAATTCA
>NC_050070.1:781722-816781 GCF_009764565.3 Dermochelys coriacea
GCGGAGGCCGCCGCGGGACCGTCCGCCCCGGGGGGCCCGGGCGCGCTGCCGGAGGAGCCGAGCCGCCGCCGCCGCTGCACGAGAGGACGCGGGTCTCCAGGGAGCGAGCGGCCGGAGCCGAGCTCCCCGCAGGCCGCCGCCCGTACGTAGCCGCGCCGCGTCCCCGGCCCGGCCTCTGCGCGGGGAGCCCCGCGTCGCCCCGCGCCGGCAGCCTGGGGTCCCCCACGCACGGCCCCGCCGGCCCTTCTCCCTCTCTCCCTTCTCTCCTGGTGCTCTCTTCTCTTTCCAATAACCCACAGCTGCTTCCTCCTGCAAGGCCCTGTCAAATACGAAACGATCTAAGCCAGCTCGTTGTCTGGTGCCCGGCCTTGGAGGGAGCCCCTCTCCCCAGAGGCGTCCCTATGGCTGAGGAGTGCCCCTGGGAAGGGGCAGAGTGGGTGCGCCCTGCTTGCTGCTGGAACCTGGGGCCCTCGTGTCTACCGCGCTGGGGAGTGGTGCCCTGTCACCCCCACGCTGGTGGCTCGTGGGCCATAAGGCAGCTTTGGGTGGGGAGAGGTGAATGGTGAGCTGAGCTGCACATCACTGACATCTGGTCCTCTTCTCTTTGGCCAGGTGAGCTTCCAGCGCTGGTGGGCTGGGAGGTCTCAGCCCACCCCAAAGGGGAATTGGCAGCTGCCATGCCCAGGAGGAAGCCTGTCCGAAGCCGAAAATCCAAAAGGAAACGGCCTGCCCGCAAGTGTCCAGCCTGGGCAGGGGCTGAGGAGTGTGGGGAGGCCGCCGGGACCTCGGAGAATGGGCCCACCTCACCCGTGAAAGTGCCAAAGAAACGAGGCCGTAAGTCCAAAGCAGAGCTGCTCCTGCTGAAACTGTCGCAGGGTCTGGACTGCCAAGCGCCGGAGCCCATCTGTGTGCAGAAGATACTGGGGAGCAACGAGGCACCTGATGGCTTGGAGGCCACGCCCAGTGGGCGCCCCAAGAGGCGGGCAGCTAAAGTGTAAGAGTGGGTGTGGGGGGAGGAGGGCAAGGGTGCTAGTGCCAGTGTAAGAGTGCCCTTGGGGGCAGAGCAGGCATCATTTCTTTGTCCTGGGTTTATACAGCTCCTAGCACAATTGGGCTCTGGGCCGTGGCTGGGCTCCTAGGTCCTACGGTGATACAGAGAATCAATAGGAGGAAGTGAAGCTGTGCATCTGGGCATGGTGCTCTTGGGGCAGGTTCTGTTCCTTGCGGGGGCATCACTGCCATTGTGGATGCAGCAGGGAGGGCCTAGTGGGTGCCATTGTCGACTGTATGTTGTTAACTTGGTCGGCTCCACTTGGGACTTTTCTCCTGGCTGGGTCCCCCCAAGGCCCTTCCAGGGGAGCTACCATCCCATGCAGCATTCGGGCACCTGGCGGGCCTGCAGGCATTCTAAGCCTCTGGGGCTGGGGAAGAGGATTTGATCTGCCAGCATGCTGCTCATTGGCCTGACATGGCCAGCTCTGGTCTGCCCAACAGTGACTCTTAGGAATTTTGAGCTGGAGGACGCAGATTCCCTGTAGTCTGCCATGCCTGGGCCAGGTCAGCATGTGTCTGTCTGGAAACAAAAGGCTTGGTTTGAGCCTACCTTGCTGAGATCCAGTGGGGATCCTGCAGTCTATGGATTTCTCTCTCCGGTGTGAGACCTGAAGGAGCTGCAGCCCATGGGTGTTTTGTGCAGGGCAGAGAGGGGATAGCTGCTGTCTTGCAGTCTGTGGTGCAGGAGTGGCTCCTTGTGGGGCTCCCCCATGGCTCCAAGCTGCCCTTTTTGAAAGTGTCTGTGCCCCCCAGCCTGCTCAGCTGCTCCTTGGTGACCGTATGAGGTTCATCTCCACCTCACCCTAGAACTCCCCTGTCTGCTCTTTTGGGAAGGTGCCTGGGAAAGTCACAAGAACAGTCATAAAACTGCTGTGGAGATGGTTTGGGCTGCCCAGTGAAGCATTCCAAGCTGGGGAAGGCTCTGCCCCTTGTGTGTCTACAGCAGCAAGGGGCCAGCTTTGACTGTGCTCTGGGGTTTTCAATGCAATAGACTGTCTGACGGGATTTGTAGGGCAGCTGCTTGCCATGCTATGCACTGGGTTGTGGTTAGCGGACTAACCAGGGAATCCATTCCCATGAGCTGCAGTCACTCACTGCCTTCACCCCGCAAACACGCACGTTCCCTGCAGAGCATAGAGTGGGGTGGTATTGGCTGTGTGTGGATCTGACTTCACTGTCCTGTCCCCAGAGAGGCCCTTGGGAGGGCAGTGCTGCTGGCTAAACAGGAAATGGCTGTGGGATGCTGACAGTCCGGGCCGGGGGTGGGAGAGCTTGAGGGGCTGGACACCTGCCAGTTCAGCAACTCTCATCTGAAAATTCACCGACAAAACAGTTGTTAGCCCAGAGATAAGGTTGCCTGGCGACATTTGGTGTCCTTCCACATCATTGAGTTTGGTAAAACACAAACCCAGGAAATAGAATTACAGTGCATGCCTACGTAACCTTTATTCTGCCCCCCCACGCCAGAGCAGGCACTAGTCATGGGGAACTCCTGCGTTAGGTATAGCTGTATTGAATGATGGATACATTAGTTGGAGCAGCTTGGCAGAGCTGAGTGTGTAATATGAGGCGATCTGGGGGGCTCTGACCCTCTGGGGTGTTTGTGAGCCCCTCTCCATGATCCCTGTGTGTGTGGTCAAAGGAAAGAGGTACTTGTGTGCCTTAGGAGATTCAGCAGCTCTCATGTCAGTATTGCATTGTGTAGGCTTTGTCGGGAGCAGGACACGGGTCTTCTTGCAATGGGGATTGCCAGCAGTTTGTGGGAAGTGAGTGTGGCTGTGGGTTTAATGAAAGGTGAGTGGAAGCAGAGTGCTGGATGGCACCATGTGCGTAGGGGTGAATGCGTTGTGAAATTTAGCAGGGTGGTGGCCTTTCCATGGAGCAAGCTGTTTTTGAATGATCTCCTGTTCAGTACAATGCAAAGGGAGACTGCTAGTAAGCATGCAATGAGTCTGTTGGGGCATTGCTCAAAGAGGGCAGAGCTAAGGCTGCATGGGTGTGTACCCTAACTCAGTATTTCCTGGCTTTCAGAAGCTGGAGTTTTGGTGAACTCAACATTCTAGAAAGGCACGAGATACCACCAGGCAACCGCGCCTCTGCATTGATGACGTTTTAGTCAGTGAACGTCCTAGTCTCTTCAAATGTGGTGTTGATAGTTCAGGTCACTTAGGCAGATGTAGTTCTGTAGGAGTGCAGCTCAGTCACTGCTGTGGTCAGATAATAACACCTAGCCCTTACATAGCACTTTGCATCAGTACATCTCAAATTTGGCGCAGTGACAGAGCTGGGAATAGAGCCTAGGGCTCCTCTGTCCCCATCAGCAACTGTGTGGGCTAGTGATGTGATGCCAGACGGTATGTCTACACTGCAATGGAAACCCAGGGTTAGTGGGACTCGAGTCAGCTAACCTGAGCTAGGGAACCCTGGGCTTGAGCATCTACATTGTATTTTAACCCTACATTAAGACTTTTCTAATCTGTGCTTGATCCTAGGGCTCTAGTGTCCACGCTGCAGTGTGCAGACCCTAGTCAAGGTAACCCTATCCCAGACTTCCTAGCATCCTCATCCCCCTGAAATGTGGCCGCTCTAGCACTAGGACCATGTGGAGAAAACTTTATTTTCCATCCTGCACATTACAGGAAGTTTGAAGCTGCTCACTTTGCAAAAGGTTTGATCTGTTCGATCTCCACTGCAGACCCAGGAAGCTCTCTGACAGTGCGCTTCCAGATTGTTGATCAGTAGAGAATGGGTTAATGCTGACCTGAGTTGCTGATGTTCATAAAGGGTGGGGGGCTTCCATTTTCAATAGAGTGGATTGCAGATTGTTGGGAGAGAGAGGACTAAGGAGGTTGTCCCATGGAATTGTGGGATACTTCTGGCTGAATCCTGGGACCTGGCTCAAGCAATTGCAGTGTAGACACGAGGGGAGGGGAGGCGAGGCGAGGCTAGACTAGGCTAGAGCCCTGGTTCAAGCACAAGCTTACATTGCAGTGTAGACATTCCCTAAGTGGCCCACCCCCTGCCCTTTGTTATCGTGGGCTGGGAACAATGGCCATGATTGGAATATTTGCAGTGTTCAGTTCCCACCAGGGCTGCAGAGAGAGATCTCAAACACAGCTGGTCTAGCTACCAAGAGTGTGACAGTTTTATTACGTGATGGTTGCAGGAACTTTAAACCTGTGAAACAAGGCTGCTGCCTGTCTCTCCATCCCCTGCAATGTATAACAAGCACTCTCCAAATATGTGGCCCCACCTCCTGGCTGGCATTGCCAGCTCACCCTCCTCCCCTTCCCGTGCCATTCAGCCATTAGTTAGAAGCCAGTTGTTCATAAAAAAAACTTTGAGAAAAGTAGCCACAGTTCTGCTATATCCAAATTCCCAACACAGGAGAACCTGGAAAGCTTGGGACGGTCTGCAGGGTGTGATGTAGCCCATCCATGTGATGGTCTTGGCTTGCATGAGAACACCATGGAGATGAAACAGGGAAACAACCAAAGGAGTGCAGTGGTGCTCCCAGTCTCTGGTGGCCCTGGCTGACTCAGAGCAGCGTTGCTGGGCTCTGTTGGCACTCCTGTGTGGGAAGCTTGGCTTTCAGACCCAGTGTAAGCTTTCCCCCAGAGGGGCAAGCCATGTTTCCTGAATGCAGAGCTTGGCTGCGGTGCGGGAAGTTGCTGGTAAGGTTTGGGTCTCCAGTCCCGGTGCAGCCTGGTCCCTCTGGGCACCAGTGGCAGAAATGCTCCTTCCCAGAGCACCAGGCCCAATGACTGTAGCCCAGGGAGATGCCCTGAGGGGGCAGGGCAGCTCTCTTACCAGTGATGCCTTTGGTGTCCCCAGGGCCTTGCTTTACCTGCAGGAGCTGGCCGAGGAGCTGACATCTGTGTACCAGCCCCTGGCTCCCAACGAGGGCCCCCAGGAACCAGAGTCTGACAGTTCGAGAAAGAAGTGCCGGAGCCGGAGGAGGAAAGAGGAGGCAGCTGATGACGATGACCTCTCCCGGGATGTGGACTTTGTGCCCTCAGAAGAGGTGTTACTGGAGGAGGAGGAGGAGGAGGAGAGTGATGTCTTGCTCAGCGAGGTCTCTGAGTCAGAGCCAGAGGCTGTCCGGGGCCACACCCCGAGGATGCAGTCAGCAGGGGTAACAGCATCCTCTTCACGTTGCCCCCTTGTCACACCAGCTCCGAGTTAATGTTTGTAGGAGGCAGAGGGGGAGGGGGCTGGCCACTGAGCCTTGATGTGTCCCCCCCCCACACTCCATATGGGGTAGAGTGGGAAGGGGGTCAGTCAGCTCCTGAGCTCTGGGCCCTAAAGTGGACACCCTCGCCCCAGGTATATAGAGCATGGCTGTGGGGGAAGGAAGCAGTCCCCCCAGGGGGAGGGGGCTCTGGGACATGGCATGGAGGCAGAGCTGCTGATTTAAAGTGACTCGAACTCCCTGTTTGAACACAGGGTCTAGGATTGGCAGGGAGCTCCTGGTCCCCTGAGGTTGCAGGCAGCCCCTTTGTGAGTTTGTTGAGCTCCATCTTAAAGCCAGAGAGGTGGTTTGCTCCCACAGCTCCTATTGGGAAGCTGTTCCCGACCCTCCCTCCTCTGATGGTCCAAAACTTTCTCCTCTCCAGCCTCAGCGTGTTCATTGTCACCTTATCCCTGTTTGGTCTTGTGCCAGATTTGGCCTTTAGCTTCAGTAGCTCTCTCCTGTCTTGGACGTTACCCACGCTGTATTCCCAGGGAGCAGTCAGATCCCCCCGCCCTTCAGCCTTCGTTTTGCTAGGGTAGTCAAAGCTCTGCCAGCCTGCTCCCATAAGAGAGGCTCTGCGTTTCACTCATCAGCCTAGCAGCTCTCTTCTTTGCCTGCTCCCGTCTGAGTTCCTGTCTTGCACGCGGGTGACCAGAGCTATGCGTGGTGTTGCAGATGGAGTCTTTATGAGTGCCTTGCACAAGAGCATTATTACTTCCCTATCTCTGGTTTCAGAGTAGCAGCCGTGTTAATCTGTATTTGCAAAAAGAAAATAAGTACTTGTGGCACCTTAGAGACTGACAAATGTATTTGAACATAAGCTTTCATGAGTGAGCTGTAGCTCATGAAAGATTATGCTCAAATAAATTTTAGTCTCTAAGGTGCCACAAGTACTCCTTTTCTTTTTCCCTATCTCTGTTAGTTGTACCTCCCCTCTGAAGTCCTAGGGTCATACAGCCACGTCACGCTGATGGCTCACAGTCATCCTGTGATCCACCCACACACCCAAGTCTTTGCTGAGCCTTCACTTTATAGCATAAACTCTTGAACTTGGTACTATTGAATTTCATTCCAGTTCTTTCACTCTGGTTGTCAAGGTCATCCAGTTTTTCCTAATATTCTGATCCTCCACTGCATTGACATAAGAACAATGTCTTCCAAGTTTGTCTCATCAGCAAAGTTCATTTGCAGACTCCTGGTTTTGTGCAAAAGTCATTAATGAAAAGATTAGAAAGATTAGTTCCAAGACTAATCCTTGAGGAATTCCCCTAGTACCATCCCTTTAGCCTAACTGTTCTCCTTTCAGCACAACCCATAAAAGAGGATAAAGGGTTATAAAATGTAGATGTTTCTGTTGAGTAGGCCAAGTGTGTGACAGTAGGTAAGCGTGGGTCATTCCTATGCAGCACAGTGTAAAGGGGAATGCAAGTATGTGTGTGATGAACCTATGGGGGCAGTGCTCAGAGGACAGAGTCTGGTTGTGAGGCCATGTCCCATAACCCTCTTTCCTGGTTTTCACAAGTTTGAGTTTTGCTGAACTCGATGTTCTAGAAGGGCAAGATATACCACCGGCAACTGCAGGTCTGTATGCATGAAAGCTTTGGTCAGTGAATTTCCTGGTTTTTTTTGTTTTTGTTTTTTTTTAATCAGGAGGAGAAGTGATGTGGGTAGGAGTTAGTGGTCATTTAAGTAGTGGTCATTACATAGATGTGCAGTCCAGATGCTGCTGTGGCCAGGTAATAAAGGGGATAACCTAAGTCTTTCATGGTGTTCATCATCATTATATTTCAAGGAGGGAAAAATCGTTATCCCCATTGTACAGCTAGGGAAACTGAGGCATGGAGATTTGGCCAAAGTCACTCATCAAGTTAGTGGCAGAGCTGGGAATAGAGCCTAAGCTTTGAGTCGCAGTCCACTGTTCTCACCACTGGCTCACACAGTTGCTACGTGAATCATAAGTCCTGTCCCCACCATGCACTTTGTTATAGTGGACCAGGCGTAATGGTCATGCTTTGAAATGTTTGTAAAGTGTAGTTCCCAGTAGGACTGTGAGGAGAAATTCACCCAGCCGTGGGCTGTATCCCAAGAATCTCACTGCTTTATTACATGGTGGTTACAGGAACTAAGCATGTGAGAGAAGACTGGTGTGTCTCTCTCCATCCCCCCAAGTAACAATCCTCCCACTTCCCAGCTCACCCTCCTCCCCTTCCCATCCCTTTAAGCCATTAGCGCATGAGAAGCCAGTGGTGTACAAAAAAGCATTAATCCGTCAGCAGCAGCTTTGCTAAATCCAGACTCCCAGTGCTGGAGAATCCTGAAAGCGTAGGAGGTTCTGAGTGGTGTGAAGTGGCCCATTCGTCCCAGTGTGATGGGCTCAGCTGAATGGAGACAAGTAAAGCCTAAACCCATAGCTCTGCTGTGCACTGCTCCATTTTTGGAAGTTCTTTAGAACCAACTCCAGGACACAGCCCCAAGATCAGAGCTGCCAGACCTCAACCACATAGTGCAGAAGCTGGAGTTCCCCAGATGTAGAGTTCCCACACTACATGCTGGCTCATGTGGAGCAGGAAGAGGAGCTGCTGTCCTCCAGGAAGCCAAGAGGAGAAGCCCCTCCCCCCAGATCGCATCACACACATGGGAGATTAGGGAGAAGGCTTCAGGCCCCCCAGATACTGTCTTATGTGAGGGGGGGGCAGGGGTGGAGACCCTGTAGAAGGGCACAGGACCCTTGGATCCTGAGGCTCACATGGGAGGGGAGAATGTGGAGCTGACAGGTGTCCTCCCCCTATTCTTCCCCAGCTCCTCACCTCTTTCCCATGTCCCAGGCCATCCATCCCAAATCTTCACCCCCTCACCTAAGCCCACTCCCTTTCCCAGGATGCGAGTCTGATTTTTTCCAGAGTACTTTGCTTACATCGCTGGAAAGAGAGTTGTAAGCTACATGCTGTCGTCTTGGCCTCTTCCAGCATTCTGCCCTTGGATTAGACCTGACCTGGGGTGGCTGGGTCAGCATCAGAGGCTGCTGCTTAGCCCTGGAGCTCTGCAGCTACCGAGAAACTGCTGAGGCTGCAAGCCCTCCTGTTCCTCTGTCCACAATTGCTCAGTGTGATCTGTGTCGCTCTGACATTGCAGGAAAGCTAAACAGGCTGGGGACTGCGGCTCCTTGGAGCAGTGGTGCCAGGCGCTCCCAGGGGTAACTCTTTGCTAGGGCCAGAGCCCTGCTTTGATCCCCAGCTTCGGCCCCAAAAGGTTGGCAGAATGTGGCAACCCTAAGAAAAGCCCTTGTCCTGGGAGGGCTGAGTCTCAGGAGCCCCTTTTTCCAGTGATCCCAGATGTGGCACTACCCCTGCCTCTTCTCCACCACCCCCCGCAGGAAGCACCCTGACTTTCTGGGCAGTCTGAGGAGCTACAGATTCTAGAACACTTGCCGGAGTCAGTGTTAACCAGAAAGCTAGTCTGCACTGTGACTGTAGTGCAGGGAGTGGCCTGCTGTACTAAGGCAGGTTTGCCAGTCCCAGGCTCTTCTGTGTACCATCTCCAATGTTCCAGCACCCACCTTGCATTTCCTGAGCTCAGAAACGGAGCTGTATGTGCTCAGGTCACTTTTTCCCTTTTTCTAAATCTAGGTCTGGTGCTGGCTGGCTGCATCTCCCTGCCGTTCAGGGGTTCTGGCTGGCCTGGAGCCGATAGGTTAATTACAGACCCTTGCTGGTTTGCACTGGGCCAGTTCTTCCTGTCTACTGGGTTGGAGGTTCTGGAACTGACTCTGACCAGGGTATTGTCAGACGCCACTGGTGTGGTGCTCTGCTCTGTCCAGTGTTGATAAGTCGGCTGAATGTGTGTTCCCTCTGTGTGCTGCCCTGGCTCTGCGCAGATAGCTGATACAGCAGACCCCAAGAGAATCCCCAATGACCACAGACTCCAATAAGGCACGAAGGCAGCCAGCCAGGTTTATTGTCAAAAGAAACATAGTCTCTAACTCCCCGGATCAGATGTCTACAGTTCTGTTAGTCCCTATGTCCTCCTTGACAATGGACACAGCTCAGTCCCCGGCAGGATTCTCCACTGCCCCCTAGGCTGGACAGAGACACCGCCCCAGGGATGCATCTTATGCACAGTACACTTCTGATGTATCGAGGTGCAACCCCTCTACATAACAAGGTACAACTCCTCTACCCAGTAAGGTGCCGCCTCTCACCTTGAACATGTTGATTCAAAACAACTCTATCCATCATAGTACCCTTTTGCCCCGTCTTTGGGATGGGTCGGCCTGTTCCTTGTTATATGTGTGGAATGTGCAAGTATTGGAGTGTTCGGATATCACTAGGGTCCAGAACCTTTTAGGTATGTGTAATTTGCAACATCAGCCCTTTCCTTGCCAGCTTCTGTGAGCAAGGCCTGCCTCTGGCTCACAGTTTAACTGTGCTTTGTTAGCAAAGTCTTGACCATTACTTTAGCTCAGGTCTCAGGCCTCTGATATAAGGGTTTATGTTTCAGGGCCGCATCTTACTACACAGGGGTGTGGGCACACACCTGCTGGTCCCTGCAGCTGGCCAAAGCAGGCTGCGCTTCTCCTGCCCGCAGCAGCCTTTGTGCTCCAACCGAGCCAGTGGGCTGAGCAGGGACTCTCGGCAGACACAGCCCTGGAGAGGGAGGCAGGGTAGGGGCTCCATGGGATGGCTGCATCCCCCCGCTGTTCTGGGGCTGGGTGGAGGGTGTGTTGGGGGGTTGTGTCTGGGGTATGGGTGGGTTGGGTTGAGGGCAGGGAACTAGCTGGGGCTAAGGGCATGGGCGTCTCAAGAGCTGGCCAGGGCTGGGGCATCTCTTTGGCATGGCTGGATAACTAGCATCTTGCTCTAACCCTGCTTTCTCTTATGCTCAGAAGTCCAAGCCCCAGTGCCGAGGGCTTGCTCCCAATGGCTTCCACAACTCCATCATGGCCCCCGTGTGGAAGTGTCCCAGCATCACCCACAGCCTGTGAGTATGGCCACCCTCGCTCGGGTCTAGGGCGGGTGCTGAGAGGTGAGCACCTAGCCCTGGGGCTGCGATAGGCTGGGTGACCCGCTGGGCTGGAGGGGCTGCAGGCAGTCTGTCCCAGGGCCCTTTGGGTGGTCCTATCATGCGGGGCCGGCCTGCCTGCCTGCAGTGGCATGGCTAAGGCTCCCTTGCCCCTTAGTCTGGGGTGGCGGGGCTGGGTGCATCAGCCTCACTCAGGGCTGCCCTGTAGGTAGAGGCCTGCAGGGTCCTTTGCAGCACAGGTGGCTCGAGAGGGGCAAGGAGCCCTTGGCAGAAGGATCCCTGGGGTGATGAGTTTCAGGGGTGAGGGACCGGTGCCAGGCTGGGCTCGAATTCCCCAATGTCTTTGTGCCCCAGCCTGCAGCTTCTGCCTCTAGCCAGGGCATGTAGCAGCAAGGAGAGCAGCCACGTGGGGGGCATGTGGGATTCTGATGCCTTGTGCTCCACAGGCGTGACCAGCACTACTCCCCGTGGGAATTCCCCGACTGGCTCCCTTCCACACGCAGATGGACATTTCTCTCTGAGAGGTAGGTGAATGGTTTTCCGCAGGCTGGGGTGAGTGGGCATGGGGCAGCCCCTGCCTTGGGGCTGGCAAGGGAGCAGTGGGTAAGGGGTGAATGCACAACATAGGGGCAGTTCCCTATACTGACCTCGATGGTTGTCAGATGTCCAATAATATCAAAGGGCTGGACCAGTTCCCCAGAGAGGGGTTGCTGAGGGTTGGGCCGGGGCCCCAAGCTGGGTTTGTTTCCCAAAGCAAGTCCCTGAGAGAGGAGACAGTGGCTGCTCATTATTCTTTTTTTGCCCCTTCAGCGAATGTGCCCAGTACCTGCCGGGAGAGATGAAGTCTCCGCTCTTCTCCATCCAGCGGGAGGGCATCGAAGAAGACGATGTCCTGTACCGCATCAACAGGTATGGCCAAGCCCCAGGGTCACTGTCTGGAGCTGGGCCTGGCAGCTGAAGTGCTGTGCCTACTCCAGAATGACTTGCTGGGTCTTGGCAACCCCCCAGAGCAGCTTCTGCCCCTGGGATCCAGCGCAGCCACCGCCCAGAGCTAATGGGAATCGAGGCCCCCAGCATCAGGGCCAGCTGAGCTTGCAGTGTGCTCTGTCCCTCCTTGCAGGCTTCCCTTTGCATTGTACCCTGGGCACTGGGTTCAGGTCCAGGCAGGGCTCCCACCCCCAGAGCACTGCTCAATTATGGCGCAGTGTGGAGGCAGCCTGCAGCTGCCCTGCCTTGTTCTGCATGTTCCCTTGGACAGCAGAGCCCTTAGCTGGCTGCGCCCCCTGCCCTGCCGCCCGCTTTTTACTCACTTCTCCCATTCCCCTCGGCAGGTTCAACTCCCTGCAGCCCCATGAGGAGCGCCTGGACGTGTCCTTCTTTGTGGGTGGCCCAGTGTGGGCCATGGAATGGTGCCCGTGTCCAGAGGGCTCTGCTGCCCCCCAGTACGTGGCACTTTACTGTAACAAGGGCATGGACGAAAGGCATAGCCTGGCTGAGCTCCACACAGGCCCTGCACTGCTGCAGCTCTGGGCTCTGGGCATCCTGCAGCCAGAGGCAGGGTGAGTCGTGTGTGTGGGAGAGGCTCTGGTGAGTGCAGAGCCTGGAGGGTGGTGGGGGTGGGGAGTGAGGGCAGAGCCTGGAGACTGGTGGGGGTGAAGGGGGAGCGCAGAGCCGGGGGGGTGGAGGGGAGCACAGAGCCGGGGGGTGGTTCAGGGTGGGGGTGAGCTCAGAGCCAGGGGATGGTGCAGGGTGGGGCGGTACACAGCCCTGGGAGGCGAGCCCAGAGCCGGGGGGCGGGGGTGGGAGAGTTGAGGGTGGCGAGCCCATGGCCTGTGGGGGTGGCAAACGCGTTGCTCGTGGGAGTGGAGCAGGGCCGCCTCCTCCACATGGGATGTGGGCCTGGGGCCTCACCCCCATGCTCCCCGGGCCCCTGGCCGTGCCCTGCACAGGCCGTCACTCACTCCAGGACCCTGGAGCTCAGTGGCCCAGTCCTGGGCAGAAGCCAACGCTGACTGCTGTGGGAAACCACGGCTGAGGCGCCCGGGAGCTGCTCTACGGGGAGGGCGCAACTTACCTCCTTGGTCCCGGCTGGAGGCTTGGCCCATGCCCAGGGTGGAGGGGTCTGGGTGGCAGAGCCAGCAGCTGTAGAGCTTTGCTGGGCTCTCCCTGCCTGCTCCATGTGCCTGGGGGCTGAGCTGGAGCTATGCCCCTGTGCGGGTGGAGGGGGGCTCCTGACACTCACCAGCCAGGCCCCCCCTAACTTGCCTGTGCCTGCAGCTCTGCCACCAAAGCCAGGCTGGCCTATGCCATCGCCGCCGACCACGGCTGCATCTGGGACATGAAGTTCTGCCCCAGCGGAGCCTGGGAGCTGCCCACCACCTGCAGGAAGGTAGGGGTGTGGCGGAGCAGGGGGGAGGCTGGGTCTGCCCGCATGAAGCCTCTGGGGATGACCCCAGCAGTGGGCCCCACAGACATGGATCCCGCTCCCCTCCGAGCAGCCTGTGGAGTGACTGCCCCCCAGCACAGAGCGATGCCCACGGATTGTACCCACTCCTGGGCACAGAATGGAGCCATTGCACCGCAGCACTCGGCATGACCTGGCGGGGGGTGGGGTGCCTTGGGTGAGTCTCCCCTGGAGCCTGAGCCTGGCCCCTCAGCCTGTGCATCTGTCCCTCCAGCCCCCTCAGATGAGCCGGCTGGGCCTCCTGGCGGCAGCCTTTTCTGATGGCAAAGTGCTCGTGTACAGCCTCCCGCACCCCGAGGGCCTGCTCGCTCACAAGAGAGTCCAGGTAAAAGGTAGGAAGAGCTGTGCCGCGGGGCGGAGAGGAGTAGGGTGACAGTACTGAAACCCTGGTGGGGCAGCACATGGGGCTCTGGGAAAACCCTGAGAAATTCAACGCCTGGGGCCCCCACCCATGGATCCTGGCCTGTGAGAGCCTCAGGGCACCCCCAAAGCAGCCATTCGGCTCCCTGTGTCAGACCACACTCAGCTATGTATCATGACACCGGAGCTTCCCAGCCCTGGTGGGTCCCAGCGAGGTTCTCGCACCACAACGCACTGCACTCTGCTGGCAGACTAATCCCTGGTGGGGCTTGTCTGTTCGAGCCAGGTTCTCGCATCGCGCTCTGCACTGGTATTGGAGTTCCTCGCCTGCCGGGGTGAGTTGAGCAGTGTGACTCCACAGCAGCCCCCAGGTTTGTTCACGTGCCATGCAGCATTTGGGTTTGGTAACGGTTGTGGTCTAGACGTCCCTGCTGTGGGGTGTGTTTCAGAGAAGGGAGGTTAAAGCAACGCGCTCTTCCCTTAGAGTGGAAGTGGGAGGCTGCTTCTGGGTGAGTTCACCCCACAGTCTGGGCCCACCCCTGTAAACGTTCCATCTCCGGCACAGACCAGCTGTCCTTGAATTGCTGAGCGCTCCGCTGGGCCAGAGGAGCAAAGCTGTCATCTGCTGTCTTTGTCCAGCGCTTCAGACAGTCTTTCGGCTCCTGGGAGCCCCGACCATGCAATGCTTTGAAGAGAGAGGCTGAGCCCTGGGACTTGATTTGAAGAGCCTGGGAAGGCAGCGTAGCGCAGGGACTGGGCTGATAGATTGGCGGTAGCTGTGGTGCTGAGAAGACCTGCTGAAGCATTCTGAAGGGGTTGGCAGCTCCATGCCCAGGTCCATTGCGCTGCTGTAGCCCACCCAAGAGGATTGACTGAGGCAGAGTCTTCATCTGCCGGGATGGGACAGGGCTCCTAGCCAGCCAGAGCTGGTTGTCGGCGTTACTGCTGGATGCTGCTGTGTGAGAGCTCAGCGAGGAATCCAACAGTCTCCCAGGCCAGGGACTGACCTGACCCTCACCCATGGAGATGGCACTGGGGCCAGAACTCCTCAGCCTGGCTTGGGGGCGCTGCCAGCCAGCTGTTCTCCAGGCCCAGGGCCATCTCATGGGTCGTGTGGGGTGGAACGTGGCAAAGGGCAGACAGAGCGGGAGGTGGTGCTGGAGCCCCGGCATCTGACCGGCTCACCTGGCAGCTGCAGGTGGCTGTTGAAACGGGCCTGAGGCAGACCTGGTCCTTGTGGCGCACAGCCGGGGAGGGGTTTGGGGGGTGGGGCCCTTCCCAACCCTGCTCTTTGGGTGCATTCCTCCAGGAAGGGCTCAGCCCACTTCAGCGCATTCCCTTGGACCCGTCCCCCACTCTCGGGGGACCCAAGCATGCCCTGGTCAGCAGATCGAGCTCTGCCAAGGGGACGCAGGACAAGGCTGGGTGTCTGGCCTCTGTCTGCAGGCAGGCGGGAACCATCCATCAGCACCTGTAGAACTGTTTGCTGCTTCTCCATAAGCTAGCCCAGCCTGGCTGTGCCCCTTGGCTGTCTGTGAGGCGTCTCCTCCCCTCCTGGCCTGGCTGACTGTCCCCCAGCCTGGCCATGTTTCCTTGTTCATGGGGGTTCCCTCTCCAAATGGTCAGGCTGAGTGCTGCACAGAGAGGAGCCGGGCCGGGCCGGGCCAGGCCAGACCATGTGGTAGAGGGGCGTGCCCCTGGGAGGCTCCACCCATGGTGGCGGTCTCGATGATGCGCTGGTCATGTTAGCACCCTGGTTTCGTGCACCAGGCCCTTCCTAGGGCCCCTTGTTCAAAGCATTGTACCGGCGTTGCGCCCCCTGGACGTGCTGCAGCCTGGCCGAGGCCTCCCTGCCAGACAGGGAGAGCCAGCGGCGGGCTTAGAACCTGCTTGGGAGCCCTGCTGCAGATAAGGCAGTGCCCACCCCACAAGGGCTCTGAGCCTGCCTGCTGAGAGGGCTGCCAAGGCGAACAGGCTGACGGGGAGCTGGGCTTCCCACCAACATCCCCACCTGGCTGGGTGGGGAGCAGGCACCCCGCGCACGGAGCACTGCGGCCCTGGGACAGTGCTGGTGAGGTGCAGCTGTTCCTTGTGGCCACCAGAGGGTGCTACTGTCTGCAGGCCAGGAGGTGCAGCTCTGCGGCTTCTTGGCTCCCCATGCTCCTGCTGGGGGGTGGCCCCACTCAGAGCTGCCCACGGGGGGCTGGGAGCCCCAGCTGCTGCCTGGGGAGTCATTGAAGCCTGGGGTGGGTTGGGGAATGTGGGGTCTGCCTTAGGGGATGGGAGAGCTGGAGAGCTTCTCCCCCTCCTCCTTGGGCTGTGAGGGGCCTCGGTGCTCTCAGCCAAGTTGGTCAGCTAACGATGCTTGTAACTAGGCTTGTCTGTGGGGGCTGGGGGTGATGGATGGCTAGTGCCCCTTCAGGCTTGATCAGTGTCTCCTGTGCTGATGCTGTAACAATGGGAAGCCTGGCCCACTTGCTCTTCCATGAGGCAGGCCTGTGCCAGGGCTAATCAGCATCTGCAGCCCCACCCCCTGAACCCACTCCAGGCACCCGGTGGGGACTAGGCCCCGCTCCTCTGGCAAAGCCCCTGTAGTTCGCAACATCCCTGCCAGACCCTCAGGCAGCCAGCTATAGCAGGTTCACCCTTTGCCTCCTGGTTTGATCCCCCTGGGCTAGCAGGTTAATCCCTGCTGGCACAGTGCCCCCTTTGTGATGTGGGGGCTCGCCTGCTGGCCTGGTGCTGCCGTAGCGTAGTGCAGACAGCTCTGGGCTCAGCGTGGGGGAGCTATCCGCCCTGGCCTAAGTCCAGCCCAGCTGCCATGGCCTAGGGGCTGCTGGTGCTGGAGATCCCCAGGTCAATGTGAACTGCTCTCCCCCTGTTCCATGCACCCCCCTTCCCAGGGTGGTGGGCAGAGGGGCTGCCCCCCACAAAAGAGTCTCCATGAGCGCTATTCCCTTCCCCTCCCCACCGCCTGGAGGAGGTAATTGACAAGCTGGTCAGCTGTAATTGAAGCACCTGAGAAGATGCATGACTGCTCCGCTCCATGCAGTAATTGAAGTGCCTGTCTGCTGCCTGTCATGTCTGAGTGGGAGGAATGGGGGGCATGTGGGGCTGGGAGGGGCTGCTAGATCTGCTGATCTCACAGGGATCTGCTCCCCCCACCTCCTTGGGTTGGGCTGCTGTCTGTGGCTGGAACACTCGGGTGGTTTGACAAGCCCTATATTGTGGGGTGGCTTCATTACCCATGCCAGAGGTTTCCTGCTGTACTGGACAGGCCAGGGAGGGGTGCATGGCAGACTGTCGGATTGCATGGGTGGGTGGGTTGGGAGAGAGGCACAGGGCACCCAGCCCACTGGGTGAGTTGGGAGGGCGGGAATGTTATGTCTGATGGGCAGGTTTGCGCTGCATGGCTGGGCCTATGGGAGAGGCTATGATGTGGGAGGGGTCATGGTAGGCATATTTGGGGGGTGGCACCTCAGTTCAAGTTGCTGGGTGACTGTTGGCAGGACAAGCTGCACAAGGGCTGCCACAGTATGAGAAAAGCCAGAGGCCTGGTCCCACATCGTCAGACTCCCACCCCTGGCCCCAGTTTGCCTAGGCCCGAGGGTGAAGCTGCCATTCCAGCCTCCCCCACAGAGTTGGGAATTCGTAAAAAGAAAAGGAGGACTTTTGGCACCTTAGAGACTAACAAATTTATTTGAGCATAAGCTTTCGTGAGCTACAGCTCACTTCATCGGATGCATTTAGTGGAAAATACAGTGGGGAGATTTATATACACACACAGAGAACATGAAACAATGGGTTTTATCATACACACTGTAAGGAGAGTGATCACTTAAGATGAGCCATCACTAGCAGGAGGGGCGGGGAAGGAGGAAAACCTTTCACCGGGACAGAGTTGGCAACGGGCTTTGTTGCAAGGATAGGTTCCTGAGTTAGTGGTTCTGTTGTGTGGTTGCTGGTGAGTATTTGCTTCAGGTTGGGGGGCTGTCTGTAAGCAAGGACTGGCCTGTCTCCCAAGATCTGTGAGAGTGATGGGTCACAAAGCCCGTTGCCAACTCTGTCCACATATCTATTCAGGGGACATCATCATAGGGCCTAATCACATCAGCCACACTATCAGAGGCTCGTTCACCTGCGCATCTACCAATGTGATATATGCCATCATGTGCCAGCAATGCCCCTCTGCCATGTACATTGGCCAAACCGGACAGTCTCTACATAAAAGAATAAATGGACACAAATCAGACGTCAAGAATTATAACATTCAAAAACCAGTCGGAGAACACTTCAATCTCTCTGGTCGCTCGATTACAGACCTGAGAGTGGCTATCCTTCAACAAAAAAACTTCAAAACAGGCTCCAACGAGAGACTGCTGAATTGGAATTAATTTGCAAACTGGATACAATTAACTTAGGCTTGAATAGAGACTAGGAGTGGATGAGTCATTACATAAAATAAAACTATTTCCCCATGTTATTTCTCCCCCCACCCCACCCCCCACTGTTCCTCAGACGTTCTTGTTAACTTCTGGAAATGGCCTACCTTGATTATCACCACAAAAGGTTTTCCTCATCCCCCCCCTCCTGCTGGTAATAGCTCATCTTAAGCGTTCACTCTCCTTACAGTGTGTATGATAAAACCCATTGTTTCATGTTCTCTGTATGTGTATATCAATCTCCCCGCTGTATTTTCCACCGAATGCATCCGATGAAGTGAGCTATAGCTCATGAAAGCTTATGCTCAAATAAATTTGTTAGTCTCTAAGGTGCCACAAGTCCTCCTTTTCTTTTTTGTGAATACAGACTAACACGGCTGCTGCTCTGAAACCTATTATCAAGCAGGTTTCTTTCCAGTAGGGTACCATAGGGATAGGGTCTTGGCCCTACATTATTTAACAGTTTTATCAATGACCTGGAAGAAAACAAACCCAAACTCTGATAAAGTGTTTAGATGATTCAAAGATTGGGGGAATAGTGAATAAAGAAGAGGACAAGTCAGTGACACAGAGCGATCTAGATCCCTGGGGACACTGGGCACAAGCAAACCATGTATATTTTAGTATGGCTAAATGTACAACTAGGAACAAAGGATGCAGGCTAGACTGACAGGCTGAGGGACTCTACCCTGGGTGTCCTGGTGGACAGTCAGCTGGACATGAGCTCCCAGTGTAACCCTGTGTCCAAAAGGGCTAATACCAACCTGGGAGCGTAAATGGGAATCTCGAGTCAGAGCAGAGAGGTTATTGTACCTCTGTTTGGCACTGGTGCGACTGCTGCTGGGATCCTGTGTCCAGGTCTGGTGCCCACAGTTCAGGAAGGATGTTGATAAATTGGAGAGGAGTCCGAGAAGAGGCTTGTGAATGAATGAATGAAGGCTTAGCCTGCCTTAAAGCGATTGAGCTTCTGGAGTCTCTTTAGTTTAATAAAGACAAGGTAAAGGGGTGACTTGATTACAGACTATACCCCTACATAGGGAACAAAAATTTAATAACGGGCTACTCTAGTGGAGAAAGGAAGCTGAAGCCAGACACATTCAGACTGGCAGTAAAGTGTAAATGTTTAACAGGGAGAGTCATTAACCATTGGAACAACTGACCAAGGATCCTGATATATGCTTCATCACGGCCAGTGTTTCAGTCTGGATTGACTGTTTTTCTCTAAGCTCTGCTCTAGGAATCCTTGGGTGGCAGATCTCTGGCCTGTGGGACACAGGGTCAGATTAGCTGCTCACAAGGGCCTTTCAGGCCTCGGGATCTAGGAAAAGGGACAGACACAGTACACCAAGGTAGTCCCACAGCAGCCTGGCTCGAGGGAGCTCTGAGACTGGCTAGGCTGGACCATGTTAAATTGCAGCAAGGGTGGTTTAGGTGGTTTAGGTTTGACATTAGGAAAAACTTCGTACGTGTCAGGGTGGTTAAGCACTGGAATAAATTGCCTAGGGAGGTTGTGGAATCTCCATCATTGGGGATTTTTAAGAGCAGGTTGGACAAATGCCTGTCAGGCATGGTCTAGATAATACTTAGAATATAAGAATGGCCATGCGGGTCAGACCAAAGGTCCATCCAGCCCAGTAGCCTGTCTGTCAACACTGGCCAGTGCCAGGTACCCCAGAGGGAGTGAACCTAATCATAGAAGATCAGGGTTGGAAGGGACCTCAGGAGGTCATCTAGTCCAACCCCCTGCTCAAAGCAGGACCAATCCCCAGCTAAATCATCCCAGCCAGGGCTTTGTCAAGCCTTACCTTTCTCCACACCACTCATGATTTTATATATCTCTATCATATCCCGCCTTAGTCTCCTCTTTTCCAAGATGAAAAGTCCTAGCCTCTTCAATCTCTCCTCATATGAGACCCGTTCCAAACCCCTCATCATTTTAGTTGCCCTTCTCTGAACCTTTTCTAACACCAGTCTATCTTTTTTGAGATGAGGGGATCACATCTGTATGTAGTATTCAAGATGTGGGCGTACCATGGATTTATATAAGGGCAATAAGATATTCTCTGTCTTATTCTCTATCCCTTTTTTAATGATTCCTAACATCTCATTTGCTTTTTTGACTGCCGCTGTACACTGCGTGGATGTCTTCAGAGAACTATCCACGATGACTCCAAGATCTTTCTCCTGATTAGTTGTAGCTAAATTAGCCCCCATCATATTGTATGTATAGTTGGGGTTATTTTTTCCAATGTGCATTACTTTACATTTATCCACATTAAATTTTATTTGCCATTTTGTTGCCCAATCACTTAGTTTTGTGAGATCTTTTTGAAGTTCTTTACTGTCTGCTTTGGTCTTAGCTATCTTGAGCAGTTTAGTATCATCTGCAAACTTTGTCACCTCGCTGTTTGCCCCTTTCTCCGGATCATTTATGAATAAGTTGAATAGGATTGGACCAAGGACTGAACGTTGGGGAACACCACTAGTTACCCCTCTCTATTCTGAAAATTTACCATTTATTCCTACCCTTTGTTCCCTGTCTTTTAACCAGTTCTCAATCCAGGAAAGGATCTTCCCTCTTATCCCATGACAACTTAATTTACATAAGAGCCTTTGGTGAGGGACCTTGTCAAAGGCTTTCTGGAAACCTAACTATATTGTGTCCACTCGATCCCCCTTGTCCACATGTTGGTTGACCCCTTCAAAGAGCTTGAATAGATTAATAAGACATGATCTCCCTTAACAGAAATCATGTTGACTTTTGCACAGCAATTTATGATATTCTATGTGTCTGACAATTTTATTCTTTACTGTTGTCTCAACTAATTTGCCCGATACTGATGTTAGACTTACTGGTCTGTAATTGCCAGGATCACCTGTAGAGCCCTTCTTAAATATTGGCATTACATTCGCTATCTTCCAGTCATTGGGTGCAGAAGCTGATTTAAAAGACAGGTAACAAGCCATAGTTAATAGTTCCGCAATTTCACATTTGAGTTCTTCTTTCAGAACTCTTGGGTGATGCCATCTGGTCCTGGTGACTTGTTACTGTTCAGTTTCTCAATTAATTCCAAAACCACCTCTAGTGACACTTCAATCTGTGACAATTTCTCAGATTTGTCACCTACAAAAGACGGCTCAGGTTTGGGAATCTCCCTAACATCCTCAGCTGTGAAGACTGAAGCAAAGAATTAATTTAGTTTCTTTGCAATGACTTTATCATCTTTAAGTGCTCCTTTTGTATCTCGATCGTCCAGGGGCCCCACTGGTTGTTAGCAGGCTTCCTGCTTCTGATGTACTTGAAAAACATTTTGTTGTTACCTTTAGAGTTTTTGGCTAGCTGTTCTTCAAACTGCTTTTTGGCTTTTTTTATTACATTTTTACATTTAATTTTTCAGTGTTTATGCTCCTTTCTATTTATCTCACTAGGATCTGACTTCCACTTTTTAAAAGATGCCTTTTTATCTCTCTCTGCTTTTTTTTACATGGTTGTTAAGCCACGGTGGCTCTTTTTTAGTTCTTTTACTGTGTTTTTTAATTTGGGGTATACATTTAAGTTGAGGCCTCTATTGTGGTGTCCTTGAAAAGTGTCCATGCAGCTTGCAGGGATTTCACTCTAGTCACTCTACCTTTTAATTTATGGGGTTTTTTTGCATAGTTTTTTGCATAGTTTCTGCCTTGAGTTCAGGGGACTGGACTAGATCACCTCTTGAGGTCCCTTCCAGTTCTATGATTCCTCCAGCCCTCACATCCCAGGCCTGCCAGGCTGCAGGGGCCCCAGGGTACTCGTCTGAGTGCAGCCTTAGGGACTGGGGCAGCCTCACCCGGCTCAGCTAGCCCTTGGCACAGCTTCTGCCCTTTCTGATTGTCCTGCTCTCTCCTTTCTCCTAGGTGGGCCCTTCCCAAAACACACCATCTGCAAGGTGAGTGTCTGCTGGTGCTGCTACACTGGGCCTAGCCCATACCCCCATTCCTGGCAGCCCTTCACTACCACGCTCTCCGCCCCTATGGCCCATGACTGCAGGTGGAATCTGGGTTGCTAGGGGGCACCAATGCTGAGCCCCAGCAGGGGTCCTGGCCCCTGGGGAGCATGGGGCTGGGAGGTGGAATGGGAACAGCACAGGGCTTTTCCCCCTGTGGGGGCCCAGTCTAGCAGGGGGATGGGAGTTGGGTCCCGCAGGGCCCTAGCCCTGGTGGTTGTGCAGCTCATGGTGCTGCATGATGCCTGGTTCCATGGGGCTGGTGCCATGGGGCTGGGTGCTGGCGAGGGGGCCTGGAGGGGCTGACTAGCACCAGGACCCTGCTAACCCAGGCCGTGTCCTCTGCACGCGCAGGTGCAATGCATCGCCACCCTGCAGGTTGGCTCCATCCAGGCAGGGTACTCGTCTGAGTGCGGCCAGTGCTTCAGCCTCTCCTGGATGCCTTCCAAGCCCCACCAGCACCTGGCAGCCGGCTTCTACGATGGTGAGTCAGCCTCCCGCTTGGCACTAGGACGGGCAGGGCCAGGGTGCAAAAAGGCTGGATGGGATGCTTAGCAGGGCAGGAGGATGGGCAGGCAGGTGACAGGGTGGGCACTGGACAGGGCGGCTGGGAGCAGGGGTGGGAAGGGGACAGGCTGTGGCTGCAGGGCAGGAATGTTACCCGCACAAAATTCTGTTACTCACACACTCTGGGCCGCCCTCTTTCCCCTTCCTCCCTTTCCGAGGGCTCAGGTGTCACCTCACACCCTGGACCCCCCCCCCCATTCCCAGGGTTCGGGTGTCACTTCACACACTGGGGCCCCCCCTTGCCCCGTTCCCAGGGCTCGGGTGTCACCTCACACCAGGGTTGGGCAAACATCGGGTATAGAAATTGTCTGGAGGTCTGGGTAGGGAAGGATGGGGGAGGCTATGTCTCCCGAAACAGCGAGGCATGGCCTGGCCCCCACCCCCATTCCAGCCTCCCGGAACTCCCTCCCCCATCCAACCCTCCTTGCTCCCCACCGCTGACTGCCCTCCGGAACTCCTGCATCCTATCCAAACACCCCTGCCCCCTGACCATCCCCCCGGGACGCCCATCTCCTATCCAATCTCCCCTGCTCCCCAGGACCCCCGCCCCATCCAATCTTCCCTGCTCTCCACCCCCTGGCCCCCCCCCCATTCAACCCTCCCTGCTCTCTCCGCCCCACGTGACCTGTAGGGTGGGGGAAAGGGGAGGCTCAGTCCTTTCCCTGTGCGTTCCCCTGCCCGTTTGGCAGCTCGCTCCCTATCTGGGCTTGGCTACTGGGGATAGGGGCCAAGCATGCTGGAGGTGGAAGGGGGCCCTGGTTTGCTCTGCCCCATCCCCAGCAGCAGGGCCCAGGCCCCTTGACCACCCCCTGGCAACCCCCCCATCCCGCTCCTCACCTCCCCACCCCTCTGAACTCCCCGTGAACTGTGACTGCAAGGGAGGCAGGGAGGGAGGGGAGCAGAAGGGGAGGAGCCAGGGGCTAGGCTCCACCCCATTCACCACGCTGCTGCGGGGAGTAGGGCTGGCTCCTCTGCAACCCTGTCCTGACCCCGCTCCCTGGCAGGAGCTCAGGGGCCAGAGGGAAGGGTCCTGCGGGGGCCGGATGTGGCCCACAGGCCATAGTTTGCCCCTGTCTGCTTTACACTCTAGGGTACCCGCCCTCACTCTGTTCCAAGGACTCGGGTGTAACCCTCCCAAGTTTGCAGGGTCTTTTGCCAGTAAAAGAGCCTTACACAATAATATCCTACTTAACCTCTTTTTATTAACAATCACCAAAAACAGACTGCACACACTATGCATACAGTGCTCACCACTCCCAATAAGACAGATGAACTTTTCTTGAGGGCCAATCAGGATCAGGTCCATCGGGGGGATTCCAGTTTCTACACGGTGTCATTGACAGAGTGTTGAGGTCTGGCAGCTCTGATGGGGCTGTGTCCTGGAGTCAGTTCCCAAAGAACTTCCTTTTGGACCCCAGTTTATATAGTGAAACTTGAGTCCTGCTTAGCTCTACCTTAACCAATCATTTTACTAAAATTTTACTAACCAATCCTAACATTGTAACAAAATTCTCTAGCCAATTATATCTCACCACCTTAATTAATTTACACCTAGCAAAATTAATTGTGTAACAGACAGAAACAATCAAAGAACCAGAGATCATACATCAAACAAACAATAGGGAAGTGGGGACCCCATAATGACAAAACAATTAAGAAGTGAGGATTTCACAACCACAACTATTGATAAGTGATTTCTTACCAGACAGAATGCTATCAAACTAAGTTTTCTTTCACTATCTTGACATCTGTTTCTTTACCTGGTGATAGTGTGTGCTATTAGACCAGGATCTCCTTCTTAACAGCCTGATATTACATTGTTTTAATGTAATTTAGATGGGATGTGACTTCCTGCTTCTTAGCTAATGGCTGCTGCTCTTCTAATATGGCTGCAGACAAAGGCCTCAGACCTTACAGGAGGGCGATTGGGTGGGGTGGGCACTGGAGGGAGGGGTGGGTTGGCGATTGGATGGGGCTGGCACAGGGGCCCCGGAAATGGCTACCTTCAACTGCCCACTAAGCAGCCAGCAGCTGCCCACCCTGCACCTGGTGTGGCAGGGCCCTGAGTCTTCCTGGGCCCTCTGAGTGCAGATCCATAATGCTGGGCTGTTTCCCTCTCTCCCTTGCCCAGCCCACAAGCTGCCCAGGGATGGCAGCAAGGCTGTCCCAGCCCCAGCAGTGCAGCAACCTCGGCCTGTTCTGCCCCTGCCTGTCAGAGCCCAATTCTGCAGTAGTGGCAGAGGCTGCAGATCAGGATTGAGGGGCCTCGGCAGAGGTGAGGGCGGAGGGAGGGCTGGAATGGCTGTGGGTTATGAGAACATAAGAATGGCCATACAGGGTCAGACCCAATGGTCCATGTAACCCAGTGTCTTGTCTTTCGACAGTGGCCAATGTCAGGTGTTTCAGAGGGAATGAACAGAACGGGGCAATTATCATAGGATCCATCCCATCTCATCAGTCCCAGTATCTGGCAGTCAGAGACTTAGGCGACACCCAGAGCCTGGGGCTGCGTCCTGATCATCTTGGCTAGTAGCCATTGATGGACGTGTCCTCTGTGAGCTTATCTAGTTCTTTTCTGCACGGCTCCTGCTGCGAGTCCAGCCCAGCCAGGCCCCTGCAGGAAGCTTGTCACGTGCCCCATCCAGGTGCGATGCTCCTGGGGCAGATCTGCAGCGTCCCGGCCGCCTGGCCAAACGGGAGCCGTGGATCAGCCACCTGGCTACAGCATCTGCCAGCCCCTAGTGCTGAGAGGCCAAAGTGGAGCCATGGGCCAGCCCGGCCAATGCCAGGTCAGGGCTTGCTGTGTTGGCTCTCTCTGTCTGTCTCCTTGTCTGTTGTCTGAGGTGTGAGTGCTGTCTCTGAGAGACCAGAGCTCAACACAGCCACTAAACAGCTCTTGTCTATCTTCACACAGCCATGCTGTGGTCACGTGCTCAGCTGCCTCAGTGGGTGTGCTCTGCGCTCAGTGGGGTTCCCTTGGGCACTACAGGGCTGGCTGTGCCAGAGGGTGGGCTGGTTCTAGCTCAGACTCTCCTGGCAGCTGAGTTGCAAATCCCCACCTGATGGGCCAGGGCCTAGGGAGAAAATCAGTCTCTCCGCCCTGCGCCCCCAGCACTGGGTGGCTGTCTGGGGTGGCTCCAGGGCACACAGCCCATGCTGGCTGGGAGTTCTGTGCTTAGATTTCATCCACCCATTATCAGTGCGAACTCCTCAGGAATGATCCCAGCTTCCGCACAGAGTCACAGCCAATTCCAGGGGAACTCCGCTCTATCTTGCCACCTTCGTAAGCCTGCCTTTGAGATAGCTGGTCCCTTACACCAAGAATCGCACCGATATTCAGGTTACTCCCACCCGTCTTCAGTCTCACACCAAAGACGCTTGTAGCCAATCCTATCATTAACTGAAGATTTAGGTTTGCTAAGAAGAAGTAGTAAGGATTATGTACAAGGTTAAAGCAGGCAAACATACACACCACCGAGTTAGTCTTGGGTCTCAAAAGGTGGTAGAAGCTTCTGTAACAAGCAAGCTCTCTAAGTCCTGTAGAGCAAGCCCAGGTTGAGCAGCAGGGGAACCCTTGCTTGCGCTTAGACATCCTTGCCCTCACAAAGTCCAAGCAGCACAGAGACACAGTTTCTTCTTGTCAGGGATTTTTATCCCCTTACCCCAGAGCTCAAGGTGAGACCAGGAGTTCTCATGCATCCCCTTCGTGGGGCTGGGGGAGGCAGTTAACAAAGGCTTTGTTCTTGCTAGTTCACAGTGCTCAATGGGCCGCCTTGGTGGACAGGATAGAGGCTTCTGTAGGAAGCCAGCATTTTCCATGATTTCATGCTGCTTTCCTGGGTGATGACTTGCTCCGTTAGAGAGTTGCAGTGCAAACACTTACTACCACCTTGCCCCGTGGGGCACAGATGTCAGAAGGGAGAGGATCACAGGCAGCATTCTGCAGGTGTCTCAGAGTCTGAACACCTTGCTATAAACTTACCCCCTGTGTTAGCAGCCCTAGTGCAGGTGAGTCGGGCGGGTTCCGGCTGTCTATTGGTCAGTGTTCAGGTGAGATCTCGGGGCTTTGGCATGAGCTGACACCTGGTCTGTCGCGTCACACCAGCAGTGCCAAGCGGGTCTGTACAGAGTCATAAAGATAGTTCATAGAAATCAGACAATTCCCACAGTCCCCCTAGTCCCGATGCTGTCCCTTGGCAGGATGGGGGCTCCCGAGGTCTGTGGGCTGCCGGTGCTGGGCTCACGGGCATCTCGGTGTGTTACCCCAGGCACCGTGGCCATCTGGAACCTGCCTACCAAGTCCCTGCTGCAGCGCGTGCGCCAGCCCGATGGCTCCCTCAAGATCTACCCCTTCAGGTGCTTCCTTGCCCACGACCATGTCGTCAGGAGCATCGAGTGGTGCAAAGTCAACAGGTGAGCAGTGGGCTGGGCAGGGGCAGCTGGTGCCTGCCAGGGAGGGGCCCAGTCTGGCTAGGGAAGGCCCTACCCCCACGGGGTTGGGGGGAAGTGTTACCTGTGGGGGAGGGCATGTGAGCCAGGCATCTGAGCTGGCCCTGAGGTGCTGGCTCCCAGGGGGGATGGGGAGGTGGCCCAGGGCTCTTGGGGTGTGGGGGTGCGGGGCTCTGAGCGCTGCTCCTCTTCTGGCTCTCAGCAACTTTCTGGTTACGGCGGGGAATGACCGGAAGATCAAGTTCTGGGACCTGCGGCGGCTCTATGAGCCCATCAACAGCATCAAGCGTTTCCTGACCACTGAGATCACCTGGCTGCTGCCCTACAATGGCGTCACTGTGGCCCAGGACAACTGCTACGCCTCGTGAGTGACCCTCCCCTAGGGCTGGACCTGGGGACTCCCTGCATTGCTCTGGCCCGAGCCTGGTGCTGCCCAGCCCCTGGGGTCTCACTCACTCTCTCTTGCAGGTATGGACTGTGTGGAATCCACTATATTGACGCCGGCTACCTGGGCTTCAAGGCCTACTTCGTGGCCCCTCGCAAGGGCACTGTGTGGGTAAGAGCTGCTGATGAGAGGGTTCAGGGTTCCTGGGTGCTTGGGGCCAGCTGTGCCGTATAGCCCTTGGAGGGCTGCCGGCTCCTGCACTCTGCTGGGTGTGGCTCTCAGGAACACGCTGTGCTGCCTGGAGCAGGGCCTCTGGCTCCCACGTCCCCCACTTGGTTCTGAGCCTGCGGCGGGGTGGAGCCGGGACCCCGCTGTCCGCGGGGTTTCCCTTTCCCCTTTTCTGGCCAGCTAGGGACAGCCCAGGCCCTGCCACATGGGCACCCCTCTGACTTGGCAGCTGGGGCCCCTCTGTCTTGGAGTGGGGCTAGCGCTCAGAGCTTCGCTCCCCTCTCCCTCGGCAGAGCATCTCCAGCTCCGACTGGCTGAACGCTGTAGCAGCCGGGGACATCACTGGGGAGCTGCTGGCAGCGGTGCTGCCTGACCTGGCCATGAACCCACTCAACATCAAGCGGCCCTCGGAGCGCAGATTTGTAAGTGTCTCTCCCCTTGGGGGAGCAGCCCAGTGGGCTGAGGGCATGGCTCTGGGTGAATTGCATGTGAGGGTGGGCGGGGGTCATGGGGCTCAAGGGCTGAACTGGGTGATGGGACAAGAGAGTTGAGTGGGCAAGTGGCTTGACAGAATGGGATCGTGGGGCTTGTGGACAAGTGGTTTGGCAGGATGGGTCCATAGGGCTGGGGGCAGGGGAAGGAGGGGTTGTGGAGGGTGAGTGGCTGGGAGGACCATGGGGTTGGGGCAGTGGGATGACGGGTTGTGGGGGGTGAGCGGCTTGGAGGATCATGGGGCTGGGGGCAGTGGGATGGAGGGGTTGTGGGGGGTGAGTGGCTGGGAGGACCATGGGGCTGGGGGCAGTGGGCAGAGGAATGGAGGGGTTGTGGGGGGTGAGGTGCTGGGAGGACCATGGGGCAGTGGGCAGTGGAATGGAGGGGTTGTGGGGGGTGAGGTGCTGGGAGGATCATGGGGCTGGGGGCAGTGGGCAGTGGGATGGAGGGGTTGTGTGGGGTGAGGTGCTGGGAGGATCATGGGGCTGGGGGCAGTGGGCAGTGGGATGGAGGGGTTGTGGGGGGTGAGGTGCTGGGAGGACCATGGGGCTGGGGCAGTGGGATGAGGGGTTGTGGGGGGTGAGGTGCTGGGAGGACCATGGGGCTGGGGCAGTGGGATGTGGGGGTGAGGTGCTGGGAGGACCATGGGGCTGGGGCAGTGGGATGTGGGGGTGAGGTGCTGGGAGGACCATGGGACTGGGGCAGTGGGATGAGGGGTTGTGGGGGGTGATCGGCTGGGAGGACCATGGGGCTGGGGGCAGTGGGATGGAGGGGTTGTGGGGGGTGAGGTGCTGGGAGGATCATGGGGCTGGGGGCAGTGGGATGGAGGGGTTGTGGGGGGTGAGGTGCTGGGAGGATCATGGGGCTGGGCACAGTGGGCAGTGGGATGAGGGGTTGTGGGGGATGAGGTGCTGGGAGGACCATGGGGCTGGGGCAGTGGGATGAGGGGTCGTGGGGGGTGAGGTGCTGGGAGGACCATGGGGCTGGGGCAGTGGGATGTGGGGGTGAGGTGCTGGGAGGACCATGGGGCTGGGGCAGTGGGATGTGGGGGTGAGGTGCTGGGAGGACCATGGGGCTGGGGCAGTGGTGCGTGAGGGGCTATGGGGCACAAGGCAAGTACAGGACTATGTCCCTGCCCACCTCAGCCATGGCGGCCCAGGTTGCCCCCACATCCCTGGGAGCGAGGGGCCCATGGGAGCCGTGTGCTTGGGCAGCGCTGTGGGGGCCTGAGGGAGTAAAGGGGCCAGACGTGTTAACGTGACCGGGTGGCCGTCCAGCCTTGACCTGGGGGGAGCCAGGGCTGGGGCTCGGCATCCAGGGGCCTCTGCCTGGGGGGTCCGTGGCCCCACCCATAATGACCTGTGACTAAGGAACGGCTGGCGGGCCCCAGCAACAGGGAAACCTTCCTAGGACTTTCATTGAACCCCTCTCTCTTGGCCCCTGGAGAGGCCTGGAAGGGAAAGCCCCTGGTAAGATGGTCCCTTGGCTGGTCTCGGAGCCAGAGCTGCCCAGGTGTGGGGCCAGGGTTCAGCGTGTGGGGTGGCAGTGTCCTCTCGGCCCCTTTCTGGCTGCCCTGGTCAGGAAGCTCTCAGGATGAGGGCCCGGGGGGGCAGCAAGGACAGTGCCGCTCTCTCTGCTGTTCCTACAGCTGTTCCAGTTCCCCAGGGCTCTTCCTTCGCCAGCCCCCCAGCAGTGGGGGGAGCAGCCCATCCCCTCGTTACTGTGCCCTGTGTCGTTACCTTCCAGTGCCCCAGCTCTGTCCGCACCGTCCCTGGCCCTTGGTTTGGCCCCGCTCAGCGCCCACAGCTGAGGTGCAGGCCGGAGTCACAGGGCCCCATTGTCACCCCAGACCCTGCTCCCATGGGGGGACAGCCTGCCCCAGCCAAGTCCCGGGGGTGGGAGCAGCGTGGCCCTGCCCTCAGGACGTGTCTCCTCCCCCAGCCCATCTACAAAGCAGATCTGGTGCCCTGCAGCTCTGCGGGGGGCGAGGAGCCAAGGCCGAAGACCCGGACCTACAGCGAGATGACGAAGGATCACTGCCTCCGCTTCCAGGACACGGACCTGGTACCCCTGCCAGCGGGACGACCGGGGAGCCCCTTTGTCTCCCCCCTCCTGTGTGCGGCGGGGCCTCTCTGCTCCCTCCCCTCCCCTCTCCTGTGTGTGTGGCTGGGGGGGCTCTCTGCTCCCCCTCCCCCCTCCCCCCTCCTGTGTGTGTGGCTGGGGGGGCTCTCTGCTGTCCCTCCCCTCCCCTCTCCTGTGTGTGTGGCTGGGGGGCTCTCTGCTCCCCCTCCCTCCTCCGTGTGTGTTGGCTGGGGGCTCTCTGCTTCTGCTCCCCCTCCCCCTCCCCCTCCTGTGTGTGTGGGCTGGGGGGCTCCTCTGCTCCCCCTCCCCCTCCCACCCTCCTGTGTGTGTGGCGGGGGGCTCTCTGCTGCCCCTCCCCCTCCCCTCTCCTGTGTGTGTGCTGGTGGGGCTCTCTCGTGTGGCTGGGGGGCTCTCTGCTCCCTCCCCTCCCCTCTCCTGTGTGTGTGGCTGGGGGGGCTCTCTGCTCCCCCTCCCCCCTCCTGTGTGTGGCTGGGGGGGCTCTCTGCTCCCCTCCCTCCCCCTCCTGTGTGTGTGGCTGGGGGGCTCTCTGTCCCTCCCCCCCCCCTCCTGTGTGTGTGGCTGGGGGGGCTCTCTGCTGTCCCCCCCCCCCTCCTGTGTGTGTGGCTGGGGGGGCTCTCTGTCCCCTCCCCCTCCCCCTCCTGTGTGTGTGGCTGGGGGGGCTCTCTGCTCCCCCTCCCCCTCCCCCTCCTGTGTGTGTGGCTGGGGGGGCTCTCTGCTCCCCCTCCCCCTCCCCCTCCTGTGTGTGTGGCTGGGGGGGCTCTCTGCTCCCCCTCCCCCTCCCCCCTCCTGTGTGTGTGGCTGGGGGGGCTCTCTGCTGTCCCTCCCCTCCCCTCTCCTGTGTGTGTGGCTGGGGGGGCTCTCTGCTCCCCCTCCCCCTCCTGTGTGTGTGGCTGGGGGGGCTCTCTGCTCCCCCTCCCCCTCCCCCTCCTGTGTGTGTGGCTGGGGGGCTCTCTGCTCCCCCTCCCCCCTCCTGTGTGTGTGGCTGGGGGGGCTCTCTGCTCCCCTCCCCCTCCCCCCCTCCTGTGTGTGTGGCTGGGGGGGGCTCTCTGCTGTCCCTCCCCTCCCCTCTCCTGTGTGTGTGGCTGGGGGGGCTCTCTGCTCCCCCTCCCCCTCCCCCCTCCTGTGTGTGTGCCTGGGGGGGCTCTCTGCTCCCCCTCCCCCCTCCTGTGTGTGTGGCTGGGGGGGCTCTCTGCTCCTCTCCCCCTCCCCCCTCCTGTGTGTGTGGCTGGGGGGGCTCTCTGCTCCCCCTCCCCCCTCCTGTGTGTGTGGCTGGGGGGGCTCTCTGCTCCCCCTCCCCCTCCCCCCCTCCTGTGTGTGTGGCTGGGGGGGCTCTCTGCTCCCCCTCCCCCTCCCCCTCCTGTGTGTGTGGCTGGGGGGGCTCTCTGCTCCCCCTCCCCCCTCCTGTGTGTGTGGCTGGGGGGCTCTCTGCTCCCCCTCCCCCCTCCTGTGTGTGTGGCTGGGGGGGCTCTCTGCTGTCCCTCCCCTCCCCTCTCCTGTGTGTGTGGCTGGGGGGGCTCTCTGCTCCCCCTCCCCCTCCCCCCTCCTGTGTGTGTGGCTGGGGGGGCTCTCTGCTCCCCCTCCCCCCTCCTGTGTGTGTGGCTGGGGGGGCTCTCTGCTCCCCTCCCCCTCCCCCCTCCTGTGTGTGTGGCTGGGGGGGCTCTCTGCTGTCCCTCCCCTCCCCTCTCCTGTGTGTGTGGCTGGGGGGGCTCTCTGCTCCCCCTCCCCCTCCCCCCCTCCTGTGTGTGTGCCTGGGGGGGCTCTCTGCTCCCCCTCCCCCCTCCTGTGTGTGTGGCTGGGGGGGCTCTCTGCTCCCCTCCCCCTCCCCCCTCCTGTGTGTGTGGCTGGGGGGGCTCTCTGCTCCCCTCCCCCCTCCTGTGTGTGTGGCTGGGGGGGCTCTCTGCTCCTCTCCCCCTCCTGTGGGGGGAGCCTCTCTGCTCCCCTGCCCCTCCTGTGAGTGCGGGGCTCTGTGCAGACGGGGAAGCTGGGGCCAGCAGGCCCCTGGCCGAGTTGTGAGCAGAATCCAGCTCTGTTGAGTGCCAGTCCAGAGCGCTACCCACAAAGCCGCATGGCTTACGGACTCCCCCCTACCCCCCAGCCCGCGGGCCTGATGGGGCTGTGTGGGCTGGCTGGGTGCCCCGCAGTGCTCCGAGCTGTGGGGGTCTCATGCCAAGTGGACTGTGAGAGGTCAGGCCACTGTGTTCATGGCTAGTTGGGGCCCAAGAGCAGAGGGAGTGGCTGCGCCCATGGGCAGACACCCACCCTGGCCCTGGTTTGCCCTTCCAGGGGCCCAGCTCCAGTGTCCTGCTCACTCTGTACCCTGCCCCCCCAGCGCAGCTTCCAAAACTTCTTCAGCCGGGAGCCCATGCGTAGGATGCACGAGCAGGAGGTGAAGGCCGAGCTGAGCCTGGACCGCATGCAGCTGGAGTCCATCCACAAGGTGAGCGCCGGCCTGCAGCCCTGTGCTGGGAAACCTGGCCGCCCCTGCCCCCCGCTGTGTCCAGCTCTCCCACTGGTCCCCCTTCACCCCCGCTGTGCTGGAGCAGCCCAGCCCCCCCACCAGTACCCCTTCGCCCCACCATGCCAGTCCCAGCAGGATCTCCATGTGCTCTCCCTGCACTGGCTCCTAGAGCCTTCGCAGCGGGGGGAATGCTGGGGGGTGGGACTGGACCCCAGAGGGCTTGGGAGCAGGATCCCCCTGGGCTGCAGCAGGAGCCCACTGCGGGGTGCTGGGCTAGCCCTTGCCACCTGCTGCCTGCCCTCCCTCCTCTCCGAGCTGGTCTGCTGTACTGAGGTGGAGATAAGGAGCTTGTGGGGCAGGGGCTGGGAAGGGGGCAGGAGACCTGAAGCCTCGGCGTTGTTGAGCCCCCCCAGCTACAGTGGCACTCACTGGGGGCAGCCCGCGGGAGGGTCATGCAGCAGGCCTGTCTGTCTCATAGGGCAGGGGGCAGCCTCAGGGCCCTGTGAGCAGCCCAAAGGATGAGCTGCGACCCCTTGTTCTGGTCGGACGAGTGCTGCTCAGCCCTGCTGCTGCGTCAGGTGGTGGCCCCCCACCCTGTGAGCTCTGCCCCTTCGCAGGCCCGCCTCATTCTCCTCTCCCGGCAGGTTCGCTTCAGCCCCAACCTGGACTCTCACGGCTGGCTGGTGTCGGGTGGCCAGTCGGGCATCGTGCGGGCTCACTGCCTGGTGGGGCTCACCTCCCCTGTGGGCCACAAGCTGCTCCAGGAGTGCCAGGCCCAGTTCAGCGCCATGTACAGGGACAGGCCGGAGAGCCCCAGCCCTGCTGAGCACAGCCTCCTGCAGGAATAGTAGCCACCCGACCGCCATCTGCCCGCCCGGCCGGAGTCCTGGCCTGGATGCTCCATGCCGCAGCGCCTCCCGGGGGGTCACCAGGCCTGGGGGGAGATGCCGAGCAGCCTAGCCAGGGTCCCGCCTCCAGCTGCTCAGGCTCGGGACCGGTTCAGTGCATCATGCGGCCTGCCAGCTCCCGGCCCATCTGTCGCGCGTGGGATGGGCTGAGAGCCATGGGCGACGTGCTGTGGGTAGCCCCGTCGGCTGTCCGCTTGACCCGGGTGAGTCGGGGTGGGTGGACCTATGCAGGGGCCTCTCACCCAACTGGGAGGGAAGGGGGGGCTGATGCTCTGTGCAGGGGCCCCTCCCCCAGGCGGTGCCCTGTGTGTGTAGCGTTGTGGTTTTGTGCCTGTTGCTGTCTGGTCGTGTGCCTGGCTCCCAGCGTTTGGCTTCAGGCCCCTCCTGCCGACCTGGGCGTGGGGTGCCTGTGGGCACCGCCGGGGGAAGCTGCAGAGCAGCTGTTGGGCCGGGCCCAGGCTGTACGGGCAGCACCTCGCACCCAGGCCAGGAGCCAAGAACTCGCTCACATTGAGCCGCTGTGATCTTACCTGTTCAATAAAGTGTTTGTTTTTTAAAGGGTCCGTGTGGTTTCCTTCTTGGGGAGGAGGGACCTGTGGGGGGCTGGTAGGGAGCAGTGAGGGGGGTATTGGATGGGGAGGCTGGATGGGGCTGGTAGGGAGCAGGGGGGGCACAGTGTGGGCAGGACGCCAGGCGGGTCTGGTAGGGAGCAGGTGGGGGGCACTGGATGGGGCTGGTAGGGAGCAGTGGTGAGGGAACTGGGTGGGTAGGACACTGGGTGGCCAGGGCTGGTAAGGAGCGGGTGGGGGGCACTGGGTGGGCAGGGTGCCAGGCAGGGCTGGTAGGGAGCAGGCAGGGGTGCCAGTTGGGGTTGGTAGGGAGGTGGCGGGGGACACGGTGGGTGGGGCACCAGGTGTGGCTGGTAGGGAGGAGGCAGGGGGTGGGGTGCTGTGTGGGGCAGGTGGGGAGCAGGCAGGGGGTGGGCGGGGCTCCAGGTGGGGCTGGCGGGGTGGGGACAGTGGTGGCCAGCACATTCAGGGTCTGACTTGCGATCAGGTGATGGCGGAAGAGGGCCCCGGCCTGCAGGGGAGCTTGGCAGCACATGGTGGCAGTGGGGTCCAGGGATGGGCAGGAGTCTGCCCTGGTGCCCCAGGTCTGGTCAGTGCCCCATTGCGAGGAGGCCCTTGTCCTTGCTTCAGCCCCTGACTCGAGGCTCCAGCTCGGCCCCAGGGCAGGGGGTCGTGGCCCGCCTGGCCCTGGCTCACATTGGCTACTGTGCCGGTGGTGTGTGTGTTCCCAGGGCGGGTGCCCCAGGAACGCAGTGCGCCCTGCGGAGATCCCCTGCCCCACAGCCAGGCCCCACTTGCTGCCTTGTCCTCTGAGAGGCCAGTCGCCTGGTCCACCGGCAAAGGACAATGCTGGGGGCCCCCGGGTCTCTGTCACAGAGCCGGGGCCGACGAGCTGGCTGGGATGGGGCAGGTTGTGCCCCACCCCGCTAGGCACGAGTTCCCCACCCCATCCTGTGCTGCGTGTAGCCAGCCCAGCCCACAAACAGCAACAAAGACCATGGGGGGCTTGTCTGAGGGTGACCGTTTATTGGAGTACTTGGTGGTGTATCCACGGCCTTACAGTTTGGACCCCAGTTTCCTCACCACAGACAGACACGGACGCATGGCATGGGTGACGGACAGCAACACCCCCCGGGGGGCGACACTGACCAAACTGTGACATGGGCTGGGGCAGCGCAGCAGGGGTCTCGGCCGTACCTTAGCGGGGAGGGCGGGGTGCGAAGCAAAGCAGGGGGGCAGGGGCATGCAGGTGGGCTCCTGAGCCAGCCCCCTCCCTGGCTTGTTCAGGGAAGCACAACTGCTGCCATCCCAGCAGCTGAGGGGGGTTCCTGGCTGGGGTCTGTTGGCC